>NC_083682.1:48822500-48925106 GCF_033118175.1 Dama dama
ATGAAGGGTAGATTGGGAGGGAGTCCATTAGAGGTGGGAAGATGGTTGAGAGACAGAAAACACAGTTACCTCTCTGGTTCAGCTTTAAAGAAAAGTAGATTTTAACAATTCAGTATGCTCTGTGGTCAGTAATATTCAAATAGATGGTTTAGGAATATCCACAATGGGGATTAGTCCCTCATTATCAACTCAAATTAATATAATTTAGCAAAGCCATGAATGACATGAATTCGTTATCTCACTCAAAAACATGTATTAAGTGCCGAGTTTTTCAGGCATTTTTGTTGGAGCTGGGAATACATAGAGATACCCAAAACTTCCCTACCCTATCAAAGCCTACATTACAGTGGGACAACAGTCAAAACTTTAAGTGCATACATAAAATATTTTAGGTGGAGATAAGTGCTACGAAGAAGAGTAGAGTGTGGAAAAGTGAGTGAGTTTGTAGGCAGGAGGGAAGATGAGGGACTTTTAGCTAGGGTGGGGCGAGAGTGCTCTGGGGAGGTGATATTAGTGCAGGGAATGGAACAGAATAAGGGAGGGAGCCGGGCAAGACCTAGGAGAACCTTCTAGACAATAGGAACAGCATGTGAAAAGGTCTTGAGGCAGGAATGAAGTAAGTGTGTTCACAGAGGAGCAAAAGATCAGGGTGCCTGGAGTGAGCTAGGGGGTGAATACAAGGAGATGAGGTCAGAGAGGCCGAGGCCAGGACACGGAGTTTAGAGTGACAAAAATAACGTGGTGATGACCAGCCTGAGAACAGGAGTACCGCAGATTAGGAAAGCTTCTGAACAGGGTCTTACTTCCTCTGAGGAGGTCACATGGGGAGGGGAAAGGATATAATGAGGAAGATGAATTTATTGGGTGTAGAATGAATTTATCAGAATCTTGATTTACAAAATGATCCAGTAAATCTATGGCTGATGTTGATCCTAATTTACTTTGTGTTACTTCGTGTTAACTTTGAAAGTGAAGTAGAGCTAAGAAGTCCTCCAAGCTATGCTTAAATACGTTCATTTCTTTCTTCTCTGTAGAAAGGAATAGACAAGGAATTTTACCTACTAATCACAGTCTTTGATGAGAATCTGAGCAGGTATCTTGATGAAAATATTCAGAAGTTTACCTGGCATCCCTTCAGCGTTGACAAGGAGGATAAAGAGTTTGTGAAGTCCAACCGAATGCACGGTATGAAAAATCTTTTCCTCTTGTAAAGTCAAGTCATAATCACATTTGAAGTGAAAATGTTTGGAATGCTTTAGTTATCTTAAGCTTGGTTTCTTGGGTATTGTCCTTGGTCATGACTAAAATATTTTGTGGCTCTAGCCTCACAAGGTATGGTGAAACTTCCCCATCTCAAGAGATGTGAAACTTAATTAATACTTCTAAAGCATTTCATCAGCTTTAGATAAAATAATACAAAATTTGAACTAGCAAAGGTCACAGTACATAATAAATGTAGAAAATTACAGTTATGTATATATCTGTGTGTGTATATATATATAATTTCATCCAAGAGTAACAGAATACACATTCTTTTCAAGTGCAAACAGAACATTCTCTAGGATAGATTATATGCTAAGCCACTAAACAAGCCTCTGTAAATTTAAGAAAATTGAAGACACATCAAGCACCTTTTCTGAAAACAATGCTATATAAGACTGGAAATTAACTTTGAGTAAAAAACTCCAAAAAAACACAACATGTGAAGGCTGAACAACATACTACTAAACAACCAATGCATCATTGAAGAAATCAAAGAGGAAATTAAAAAATACCTAGAGATAAATGAAAATAAAAACATGACAATCCAAAACTTATGAGATAGCAAAAATGGTTCTAAAACAGAATTTAAAAGCTTACTTCAGGAAAAGAAAAATTTCAAATAAAAACCTAACTTTATACCTAAAAAATCTAGAGAAAGAGCAAATAAAGCCTAATGTTAGTGAAAGATAAGAAGTCATAATGATAAGAGCAGAAATAAGTGAAATAGAGGCAAAAATAGAAAGGATCAATGAAATTAAAAGCTGGTTCTTTGAAAAGTTAAATAAAATTGATAAACCTTTAACTAGACTCATCAAGAAAAAAATAGAGAGGACCCAGATCAATAAAATCAGAAATGAAAAAGGAGAGGTTACAACAGTTACCACAGAAATATAAAGGGACATAAAAGACTACTACAAGCATTTATTTGCCAATAAAATGGACAACCTGGAAGAAATGGACAAATCCTTAAAAATGCACAATCTGCTAAGACTGAATCAGGAAGAAATAGAAAATATGAATATACCACTTACCAGTAATGAAATTGAGTCACTAATTAAAAAACTCCCAACAAACAAAAATCCAGGATCAGATGGCTTCACCATATGGTAGAATTGGAATTCTACCAAATGTTTAGAGAAGAGTTAACACCTACATTTTAAAACTATTCCAAATAATTTTAGAGAAAAGAATGCTTCCAAACTCATTCTATGAGTCCACCATCACCCTGATACTAAAACCAGACGAAAGTATCACACACAAAAAAGGAAAATTACAGGCCAATATCACCAGTGAACACAGATGCAAAAATCCTCAACAAAATATTATCCAACTGAATCTAATAATATATTAAAAGGATAATGCACTATGATCAAGTGGAATATATCTCAGGGATGCAAGGATTTTTTTAATACCCACAAACAACCAATGTGAGATATCACATTAACAAACTGAAGAGTAAAAACAGTATGGTCCTCTCAATAGATGCAGAAAAAGCTTTTGACAAAATTCACCATCCATTTTTGATAAAAAATTCTCCAGAAAGTGGGCATAGAGGGAACTTACCTTAATATAATAAAAGCCATATGTGACAAATCCACAGCTAACATTATACTCAATGGTGAAAAGCTGAAAGCATTTCCTCTAACATTAGGAACGAGACAAGGATACCCACTCTTGCCACTTTTATTCAACATATTAATGGGAATCTAAGTCACAGTAATTCCTCTAACATTAGGAACGAGACAAGGATACCCACTCTTGCCACTTTTATTCAACATATTAATGGGAATCTAAGTCACAGTAATCCAAAGAGAAGGAAATAAGTCATCCAAATTGGAATGGAAGAAGTAAAACTATTACTGTTTTCAGGTGGCATACAATACATAGAAAATCCTAACGAAGTCACCAGAAAACTACTAGAGCTCATCAATGAATTTAGTAAAGTTGCAGAATACAAAATTAATATACAGAAATCTGTTGCATTTATAGACACTAACAATGCATTATAAAAAAAAAGAAATTAAGAAAACAATCTCACTTACCATCTCACCAAAAAGAATAAAATACCTAGGAATAAACCTATCTGAAGAGGCAAAGGACTTGTACTCAGAAAACTATATGACATTGATGAAAGAAACCGAAGATGGAAAAGACAAAAACAGATGGCAAAGATACACTGTGATCTTGGATAGTAAGAATCAATATTTTTAAATGACCATTCTGCTCAAGGCAATCTACAGATTCAATGCAATCTCTATCAAAATATCAAGGGCATTTTTCACAGAACTAAAACAAATGATTTTAAAATTTGTATAGAAACACAAAAGACCCCAAAAAGCAAAACGAACCTTGAGAAAGAACAGAGCTGAAGGACTCAATGCTGCTTGACTTCAGACAATCAAGGGGCTTCCCAGGTGGCGCTAATGGTAAAGAATCCACCTGCCAATGCAAGAGACATAAGGGACACAGAATTCCATCCCTGGGTTTGGAAGATCCCCGGAGGAGGGTAAAGCAACTCACTCGAGTATTCTTGCCTGGAGAATCCCATGGATAGAGGAGCCTGGAGGGCTACAGTCCGTAGGGTCACAAAGAGTTGGACACGACTGAAGTGAGTTAGTGTAGTAATCAAAATAGTTTGGCACTGGCACAAAACCAGACACAGATCAAAGGAACAGAATAGAGAGGCTAAAAATAAACTCATGTGATTCTGGTCAATTACTCTATGACAAAGGAGACAAGAATATAGAATGGAGAAAAGACAGTCTCTATAATAAGTGTTTCAGGGAAAACTGGACAACTGCATATAAAAGAATGAAATTAGAAGATTCTCTAACACTAGTATACAAAAATAAAATGAATTAAAGATCTAAATGTAAGACTGGATACTATGAAACTCCCAGAGAAAAACAGAGGCACAACACTCTTTGACATAAATCCCAGCAATAGTTTTTTGGATCTGTCTCCTAAAATAAAGAAAATAAAAGTAAAAATAAGTAAATGAGATCTAATTAAATTAAAAAGCTTGTGCACAGCAAAGGAAACCATCAACAAAATGAAAAGACAACCTACTGAATGGGAGAAAATGTTTGCAAATGATATGCCTGACAAGAGATTAATAGTCAACAAATATAAACAACTTGTGCAAGTCAAAATCAAAGAAACAAACAATGTGATTAAAAATGGGGCAGAAGAACTGAACAGACATTTTTCCAAAGAGGACATGCAGATGGCCAACCAACAGGCGCCTGAAAAGATGCTCAACAGCACTGCTACATCAGAGAGATGCAGATCGAAACCACAATGAGATTATCAGCTCACATCAGTCAGAATAGCTATCATCAAAAAGGACACAAACAGCAAATGCTAGAGAGGATGTGGAGAAAAGGGAACCCTTATTCACAATTGGTGGAAATGTAAATTGATGCAGCCATTGTGGAAAACAGTATGGCAGTGTCTCAAAAAAATAAAAACAGAACTACCATATAACCCAACAATTTCAGTTCTCCTGCCCCAAAACCACTAATTCAAAATGATGCATGCAGCCCAATGTTCATGTATATACACATATATATATATATATACATATATATATATATATACACACACACACACACATATATAAGGAATAAAACTCAGGCATAAAAAAAGGAATGAAATTCTGCCATTTGCAACAACATGGATGGAACTAGAGAATATTATGCTTAGTGAAATAAGTCAGACAGAGAAAGACAAATATTGTATGCTTTCACTTATATATGAAATCTAAAAAATAGAACAAATGAATATATACAACAACAACAACAAAAAAACAGATTCACAAGTATAGAGAACAAACTAATGGTTATCGGTGGGGAGAGGGAAGGGTGAAGGGGTAAGATAGGACTACGGGATTAAGAAAAAGATACTACTATGAATAAAATAAATAAGCTACAAGGGTATATTATACAACATACAGAAATATTGCCATTATTTTATATTAACTTTAAATGGAGTATAATCTATAAACATATTGAATCACCATGTTGTACACTTAAAACTAATATAATATTATAAATCAAATATGTTTCAATAAAAATTTCTTTCAATGCCTAAAGCAAACATGGCAATATAACAGACCTTGTTTTAGGATCAAGCATAGCATCTATTTATTGTTTTTAAAACATTATGAGAAAATAATGAAATAGCCTTCCCCTTCTCTCCCAAAGAAGTGCAAAAAAAAGTCTCTCTTTCTCCCATGGAAGTCCAAAAATGTTCAAGGTTCCAAGTGACTCAGAACACCAGCTCAGATTTCTGTGGTTTCAGATGCTCTGTTCCAACTGAATCCCTTCTTGGACCAATGGAAAACAAGGAATAATGCACTTTCAACATCATCTTCTACAAAAAAAATTTGTTACAACTGAAGACAAAATTTGTTCCCAACCTTTCTAATAGTCAATAAAAAGGTAAACTAAGCTATAAATTAGGAAACATAGCAATTCCTCAATGGAAAAGCTAGACTGCAAAAGGGATCTATATACAGAGAAGCCTATATATAGAAAACAGAAAACAACCTAATGGATCATGTCAAATCCAGTCCCTTCTTGGTTTGGCAATTTGAAATACATTTGTATATTTTAGACCTGCAGAATATGTCATGTTTAAGGCAAAATTCAAGGAAATTATGTATTTAGTTTAAGCTTCACATTCAGTTCAGTTCAGTCATGTCCAACTCTTTGCGACCCCATGAATCGCAGCACACCAGGCCTCCCTGTCCATCACCAACTCCCGGAGTTTACTCAAACTCATGCCCATCGAGTCGGTGATGCCACCCAGCCATCTCATCCTCTGTCGTCCCCTTCTCCTCCTGCCCCCAATCCCTCCCAGCATCAGGGGCTTTTCCAATGAGTCAACTTATTGCCTGAGGTGGCCAAAGTATTGGAGTTTCAGCTTCAGCTTCAGCATCAGTCCTTCCAATGAACACCCAGGACTGATCTGCTTTAGGATGGACTGGTTGGATCTCCTTGTAGGACAAGGGACTCTCAAGAGTCTTCTCCAACACCACGGTTCAAAAGCATCAATTCTTCAGCGCTCAGATTTCTTCACAGTCCAACTCTCACATCCATACATGACCACTGGAAAAAATAAAGCTTCACATTAATTACAAATTAAATTTTGTCTCCAGTCTTGCTTGCATGAGTAGGAGATAGTTGGCCACAATACCAAAGAGAAAATGCCTTACATGGCTACAATGTTTGCATTGCTCCTGTTATACAGTCTATGTTCCAATCTGCTTGTTAAATATATAAATGAATGAATGAATGTTCCAGAAAAAGAGGCTTTTCCAGAGGGGGTGAGGGCATGCCACACAGCTTTGTGGTATCTTAATTTCCTGACCTGGGCCTCCAGCAGTGAGAATGTGGAATCCTAACTACTGGATCACCAGGGAATTCTCAGGAAAGTGAAGTTCCAAGGCAACAGAGAATTCTCTACCAGCCAGCCAAGCACTAAATTGTTAGCACTACAATTTACAATGGGATGGGGAGGGAGGTGGGAGGGGGATTCGGAATGTACACCCTTGTACACCCGTGGCTGATTCATGTCAATGTATGGCAAAACCCACTGCAATATTGTAAAGTAATTAGTAATTAAAATACATAAATTTAAAAAATTACAATGATATCTATTTAACATTCAATGGGCAAGACAGTTTATTTGCAACAGCATGATCAAAGTTTTCTTCAGAAAGTGTGATATTCTTCTCAGCAGCTCCAGGGCTTCTTGGAATTTCTGCTAATAATTTCAGACATTTGAGTAAAATTACCAAACACCACTCATTCCGCAGATAAAGAAACAAAAGGTAATTTTATTTGACAACGAGATTCTAACAGGAGACCACTTATGTGTGTGGCGGACGGGCTGTAGAAGGAGTGGAGTGGGGGGTGTCTCTCTCCGGGACATCAAACCTGAGACACAATGAGGCGTACTCATTGAGTACACCCCTCAGTGTACTGTCATAGCGGTCATTCCCCAGAGGGGGCGCATGTAGCCACTGTCAGTGGATTGAGGTTGATGTCAAAGAGAAAAGCAATTTGCATTTCTGGAGGTACAAAGACTTTTCATATCTAAGTGACCATTATTCAAAGTCTTGTCAGTTATTTTACTGAAGTTGGAAAATCAAAATTATCATAAGGCAAAATTATTTATTCAAGGGCCAACCCCTTAAAACTCAGTGTCCCTTCCCCACTCCTCAAATCCCTCTTCCCTGACCAGACATGCAAATATAACATCAATCAATTGCAAGTCTTTCAAGTGATGCAAGATCCATAAAATCAGTGAAGGGATGTCTGATAACTTCTAGAATGAAATGTAAAACCATTGGCAAATGAGGATCTGACAGAATTAAATGAATAACTGAGGAAAAGACACTTAACAAGGGAGATGACAGGATAAGAACCTTAAAAGAAAATGACTTCCACATCAAGAGATTTAAAAAAAGACTTTTGGGAAATTCATGAAACCTTTAAAAAATATATTAATATTTAATATTTATATTAATTAATATAGTAATTATATAATATTATTATTAATATAGTAATATTCAATAATACAAATATTTAACACTTTAAATATTTTATATTTAAATATTATATATTAATTATATAATTATATATTTATTATATATAATTATATAATTACTTATATAATTAATATATTGATATTATATTTAATATTTCAAATATTTAATATTTAAATATTTTTAAATATTAAAATTTTTTCAAGGGTGATGCTCTTTATAATCTGCAAAACTAAAATGTGAAATGAAGGATATTATATAATGCTATCAAATAATTTTGTCAGAAAAAAAATTGCTTCAGAAAGCAACTTGTTTATTTCTTATTAATTCTTAGAATTCATGTCCTGTGTATACATTGTTAAATAGAACAGTTTCACTGTTTTAGTGTATTTTCATTATTCATTATTAAATTCAGTCTCCATTTAAATTTGATACACCATCTGACTTTTTCCCCGTACTCTTCATTCTCTGATAATAGGATCTTCTGTAAATTTTGAACTTGAACACCACTGCCCCATATGCACTGATAATCTTTCACTAAGGTGATGTGCTTTTAGCACATCTACAGAATAATAGTGGGCTCTGCTCTTCTTTTCCTTCCATTTAGCTATTAATGGCTACATGTATGGCAACCAGCCAGGCCTAACCATGTGCAAAAAGGATAGAGTCTCCTGGCATCTGATTGGAATGGGCACCGACACGGACATGCATGGAGTTTATTTTCAAGGGAACACCATCCACCTACGAGGGACTCACCGGGACTCCCTGGCCCTGTTTCCCCACGTCTCCACAACGGCATTCATGCAGCCAGACCGTGCAGGTAAACTTGGCAAGCCAGGTTGTAGATGTGAACTTGACTCCCTTCTCTAGATATCGATAGTGGTCTCTTGATGAGTCCAAACAGGGACTTGCCTATTGTCACTCTCTTGGGTGCCCAGCTAGCAAGCTGTGTTGCATCCGGAGTCCATGGAGAGCCCATTAAAGTGCCAGTACCCATCCCTTCTCTTAGAGATTAACAAGTCAGTTAGGTCACTGGGGTATTTTAATAAAAGATAAAGAGTAATATTTGGCAACATATGCTCTCTCATGGAAAATAAGAATAGTAAATGCTGTGGATATTCAACATGGTTCTCCAAACCAACTTTTTCATTGGTCTTAAAATGAAACCAATATGCTACTCAGGATAAGTACTTGCCTGCTCTGTCTCCTTTATGAATAGGTATTTATTTCTTTCCTTCACACTGGAACTGCATTTTAGATGCTACTCCTTGTCACTGGTTAAGAATTTGAGACTTGAGGGAAAAAAATTCAAAGAGAAAAGAAAATAAAGCTCTTCAAAGCTAGTCTTTTCTATTAACAAGTAGTAAATATGACTTATGTCACCACTTTACACGTTAAACATTTCTACCTGAGACAAATCTAAAATTTTAAGTCATCAAAGAAATATACATATGGACCCTGGGAGCCACCTAACCCCACCTCAACATTCACTTCTGGCCGCTGTGAGTGTAAATGCATCTTTTCTCCATGATTTTACATTCAGTTATCTGGTTGAGAGAGGAAAAGTCTCCATGACTTACCTACCAAATAAAATACATGGATTTTTAAAGAAAAAAAAGAAAAAAAGAGGCTTGAGCTTCAAAACTTTTGCCAAAGAACTGCCTCAGACTAGGAGCTCCATTAATCCTTGCCTTGTAAGCTTCTAGTATTCAACCTTTCTATATTAGTTGATTGATCAATTATGAATCACCCCAAGGGATGCCTTTGGAACAATTACTTTTTAAAAATTCACTCTTCAAGACCAAAGAGGGGACAAGAGGGAAACAGCCAAATAGTTTTAATCCATAGAAACAGCATTCAAAGCTAGGGAAGGCTGGAATAATTTTAGGGACATGGTTACTTACTCATGGGCCCTACAGGCTTCTAAAGAGCTACATGACAATGCTTTCCAGTTTATGTTTGGCAGTGAGCATAAATCAGTGACTGCTGAAAAGCTGAGTCATTTCACCTATTGCCGTCCCAATCCTCTAAGCTAAAAGGAGTACCCAAACATGGGTAGAGTAGCCTGTCAGCTGAAAGTCAAACATTTCCTCTTTGATCTTTTTTTTTTTTAAAACCACTTTATTGATGTATGACTGAAACACAAAAAGCTGTATATTTAATACATGTAAATTGATGAGTGTGGAAGTAGTACGCATCTGTGAAAATATCACCATAATCAAGGCTTTAAGCTCCTCTTTGTTCTTAGAAAAGAAAATTCCTCCTCTGTTGAGGGGATGGTGAGCACACAAATAGCAGGCTGCCTGGAGACCAGCACCCGCAGAGGAAGCTCTGGCCACCTCTGTTGTCAGAAGGGTCTTCTCTTTGTTTTTACAGAGGGTCACCATTTGTGCCTGGGCATGCTAGGGTACCCTATGAACCAGTGGTTTGGGCTCATCCTGAAGGGATAATTTGGCAATATTTAGACATGATAGATGCTATCTCTGTGTATTGTAGATAGTTAATGAGACCCACACTCTCATTCACCTCTGAGAACAGAGTCAACTAGAGAAGAAGATTTGTTGATCCAATAATTTCCCTGAATTAACATCTTCCAATAATTTGATTTTGTGTGATTTTATTGTGAATTTAATTAAAATATGTATATCTGATGCCAAGGCATCTAGAAAATTCAGCTTAAAAAATCATATAGTTCTCAGTCAGATATGATGGTTGCTATTTCTTTTTCCTTTTCATCTGGCATAATGTAGACCTACCACTGGAAATGAGACTCTCCTTTGCTTAATGAAAAAATACATTTAGCTTTAAGACTAATAGCTTATTTGTATATTGCACCTTATAGCTTATGAAAGCCTTTAGGGCAAAAGACATGACTTCAGAAGCATGACCTAATTTGAACTTTGTCTAGACAGGTAATTAGTTCCTTTTAAACTGGAGTGACTATCCTCTAATAGGTGTGTACAATAGGGGAGACCCAGAGAAACCATTTCTTGGCAGCAACTTTGCAAGTTTCTTTTTTATTTGTTTTTGGACATGACAGATGAATTTCAGATGGTATTTTTTCCCCATACGTAAATATATTTACAAGTAATTTATTCCTCTTAGGGTCTGATTTTTAAATGCTATAGAATGTTGATATCTTAAAAATTCACCTGACTGGTTATTTTGTAATAATTACGGAGGTTTGCTAGCAAACCAAAAGCAAACGCTCGAGCATTGCTCTGAACGCCAAGCCCTGTCTCTTCCAGGCGTCTTCAGGGTCTTTTGCTCCACCCTGCACCACTTGGCGAGAGGCATGCATCAGATATATGAGGTCAGCAGCTGCGGCAATAAGGACCCTCCTGAGCAGCCCTATGGGATGATAAGAACCTTTTACATCGCCGCTGAAGAGGTAGAATGGGATTATGCCCCTAACAAAAACTGGGAGTTCGAAAAGCAGCACTTGGACGCAGGAGGGGAAAGGTACCACAGGCCGACCGCCGCCGTCTCTGGGCTGGGTTAGCACACGTGCGTAGACGTTCGGCAAACGCCAAACGTAAAAGGGCCCCGGGTGTTGTCTGCCCAGTCCTGGCAGACAGACATGTCACCCAGGAACACGAAAGCCTAGGGAAGTCGCCGTCCCCCTCCGAGGGAGCCGTCTGAAGCCAGTCTGGTCCCCAGGAGGCTGGCGAGCGCGGGGCAGGTCAGCGCAGGGGCTCGCCTCCCGGGAATCCGGGGGAAGCGATGCAGCGAGAACCAGGGCCGCTGCGCAGAGCTGGGGGTCGGGGGTGGAGGGGTGGGCGCTGCAGATGGGCGGGGTGGGCAAAGGGGGGGCGCTGTAGATGGGCCGGGGTGGGGGGAGGGGCCGCCGGCAGTCACTGGCCGCGGGGACACCCGAGGGGCGGGGGAGGCGGAGAGCCCCGAGCTGGGGCAGGAAGGTCCCCTTGTTGACCTGGTCTCCAGAGCATCCGCGAGGCTGGCCCTTCTGTGAAGGCGCTGCTCGTGCCGAGCACCGAGGAATCCGCGGGCTCGAGGACCTTGAGCGCTGCTGAGCACGGGTGCTCTCCGACCCGGCCTTCAGGGCTGAACTGTCTGGGAGGGCAGGCCTGCAGGCCTCCTCCCCGGGGTTAGCACCTTCTGCCTGGGTGGCACCGCCCCATGTATGCAGGTGAGGACTGGTTCACTCAGTCACTGGCAGAGGTGGAGTTGGACACTGACATTTTTGAAGGACAAATCCGTGCTCTCATCACCATGCCATGCTGACGTTCATGCCCTGGTCCTCTTTGATATTTGTTATCACACCGACCTTGCCTTCTCTTCCCCAGCCCTCACGCGCCCTCATGCATCTTCTGTGGTTATGACCCCCACCAACTCCTCTACACCAGCTATTAGGAATCATAACCTGTTCTGTTTTTCTTACTCGGCCTGTTTTGAGGGTTCAGGCTCATGGAAAGAGTATAATGGTGCCACCTTGTGGATAAATGAAGAAACAAAATCACTCTTCAGTTTTAAAAGATTTGCCTCGAGGGTAGGCTGATTTAAAATTCATTCAAAGATTCACCAGGTTTCCCTGGTAGCTCAGCTGGTAAAGAGCCCACCTGCAATGCAAGCCACCCGGTTCAATCCCTGGGTCGGGAAGGTCCGCTGGAGAAGGGGTAGGCTGCCCACTCCAGTACTCTTGGGCTTCCTGGTGGCTCAGACAGTAAAGAATCCGCCTGCAATGTGGGAGACCTGGGTTTGATCCCTGGGTTGCAAACATCCCTTGGGAAGGGCTGCTGCTGCTAAGTCGCTTCAGTCCTGTCTGACTCTGTGCGACCCCATAGACGGCAGCCCACCAGGCTCCTCTGTCCACAGGATTCTCCAGGCAAGAACACTGGAGTAGGTTGCCTGGATGGGTAGCCCTTCTCAGGAAGAAGGAAATGGCAACCCACTCCAGTATTCTTGCCTGGAGAATCCTGTGGACAGAGGAGCCTGACAGGCTACAATCCATGGGGTCACAAAGAGTTGGACATGACTGAGTGACTCTCACTTCACTTCACTTCAATTATTCACCAACACGTTTTGTTAAACCAGACATGCCCCCTGCCAAGTAGTGCTGCTTATACAAGTTAAAAACGGATAATTCAGTATAAAGTGAAATGAACACTAATTTGGTCTTTTCTAAAATAATTATTTCATTAACAGGCTGCTATCTCTGAAGACATTCTTGTATAATAATTGTCACATGTACAGTCCTAGCCAATGAGTGTGTAAGAAATATGTCCTTCTTTTCTTAAAACTCAGTGTAATTTCTGTTTTCAGCCCCATCCCTCCAGGCTGACAGAAAGAGCTAGCTTTGATCTTCTGGGATTGTCTTTCAAGCTTCTTAGAGAGATAGAGGGTGGTGGGTGTGTCTGCACCCTGTCCCTGCCATTCTGGTCTTGCCCATAAATAAATGACAACAAAGTGAAATGACAGCATTTTCATCTATTAAAAATGCAACAGAAGAGCCACAACCACAGTCTTTTAGATCTAGATCTAGATCTAGATCACAGCACTAATATAGTAGACTGTATCCATACTTGGCTACAGAACACTTGAAATGTGGTAGTCCAAATTGAGATGAGCCGTAAGTATAAAACATACTCTGGATTTCATAGAATCAGTACGAACAAAAACATAAACTATATAACTAATAAATATTTTACAATTATCACATGATGAAATGATAAAATTTTGGTTGTGTTAGGTTAACTGAAATTGTTAAAATTGATTTCACCTGTTTAAAAAGCAGCAGCTCTGTAGGTAAAAATGCAGGACAGAGTTGCAGTGGCAGGTTGCCCCACTGGCAGTCTGTGGCACCCCTGTAGATCAGAGCCCAGGAGCAAATACCCTCCTACCCGTTACTCTGCATCTACCGTTTGACCCGAGGCCATATCTTAGGACACCTCTGGGTTCCAAACCACCCCTCAGTATGGGTTTCCCTGAAACATTTATTGTCCTGGTCGGCACAGACCCTCTGCCTCACCTTGGAACCTGGAAGTCTTTCCCTGTGGCTTCCTAAGAACATAGTGGGGAGAACTCAGGATCCCAGAAAGGCAACAGATGGGACCGTCAGCACAATGCCAGGGTCTGTGCAGTGAGAGGGAATTTGAAAACAGAGAGTAGGTTGCTATAGAGAATTCCCTCATAGCTCATCTGGTAAAGAGTCTGCCTGCAATGCAGGAGACCCTGGTTCGATCTCTGGGTGGGGAAGATCCACTGGGGAAGGGAAAGGCTACCCACTCCAGTATTCTGACCTGGAGAATTCCATGGACTGTATAGTCCATGGGGTCGCAAAGAGTTGGACACAACTGAGCTACTTTCACTTCACTTCCTAGCACTTTTGAACTTGTGGACTGATGCGCATGTAATTTAACTAACCTGGGATTTGAGGTGAGACTCAGCATCTATTGAGCACCACCCTTCATAAGCCAGGCCTTTTGCTGAGCATTTCCCATTCCATCAGCTTTGGCCCAGCACCCAGTGAGATGACGATACAGTAAGCACTCAGGTGGTTCTTAACAGGTGTCTGACACTGACACAGCTTTACAGGTCTCAACTTCTATGATCCTCACATCACTCCTGGGAGTTGGGTGAATTATTATCACCTCATTTTGCAGAGGAGGGAAGCTAGAAAACAGCACAGGTAGCTCAAGAGTCTGGGCTTATCACCACCACACATGCTACTAGGACTCCTGGAAAATAAAAGTAGAAGAAAATTTTCTTCCTTGGAAGGCACACGGTAGGGGGGGTAGAAGGTATACGTGCATTTGTAAAATACCTACTGTGTACTCGGGGATTGTGCAAACAGTGCCAAGAAGGTCCTTTCTGCACAGATTTCATGTTCCGGGAGGAAGACATTAGCGCAAACATGCTGAGTCATGCAGCCACTGTGGTAGGGGCAGAGGGCGGGTGGTCAGGGAAGGCTTCTGGGAGGAGGTGGTCTTTGAAGGGAGGGCCCGTTGAAGAGGTGGACAGTACAGGAAGGCAGCATGGGGAAGCTCTGCAGGTGTGGAGGGCGTTCGGGGTTCAAGAGAGGGAGTGTGCAGAATGGCGTGAGCATAGAGTGTGTGGGTAGCGATGATGGGAAACCAGGCTTGGGAGCTTGGCAGAGGCAAGTGGGGAAGTTTTGTTGTTGTTCAGCCACAAGGTCATGTCAGATTCATTGTGACCCCATGGACTGCAGCCCTCCAGACTCCTCTGTCCTCCACTGTCTCCCAGAGTTTGCTCAAATTCTTGTCCATTGAGTCGGTGATGCCACCTAACCATCTCATCCTCTGCTGCCTCCTTCCCCTTTTGCTTTCAGTCTTTCTCAGCATCAGGGTCTTTTCCAATGTGTCAGCTCTTCGCATCAGGGAAAGGGGTATGAGAGCTAAATTAAGGAGTCTGCCAGTGGGAAGCCATAAAAATCTTTTTGACAAGGACTGATGTATTCAAATGTGTAGTTTAGGATCTCTCTGCCTATGTAGACAGGAGAGGAAAGGGAGGAGAATCAGGAGCAGAGAACACCATGAGGAACAGTTTCAGTTAATACGGGTGAATCAACAGATGAAGTCGGTGACTTAGGTTATAGTGTGGGCAGTTTGACCAAGGAAAATGTGAGGCACAATATAGTTTGGAGATGAAGTTGATAGATTTGTTTCTGTCTTTTGTAGTGATCTAGGTTGGTACTAGATAAAACATAGAACCTCATTATTTGCAGGTTTCATATTTGCAAATTTGCCCACTTGCTGAAATTTATCTGTAACCCTCAAATCAATTCTTATGGTGCTTTTGTGGTCACTTGTAGAGCAGTGAAAAATTTGTGTCACCTGATGTTCACATTCCCAGCAGAGGTCAAACCAACAAGGCATCTCTGTTTCCTTGTTTTAGCTCTCCCAACTGTCCTTTTAGTCATCTATTTAGTGTCACTTTTTTCTTCCTTGTTCTTTTTGTTGGTGACTTAGCTGTTTAAAATGTCCCTCCCCACCCAGAGTAGGGCTGAAATGCTGTTTAGGATTCCTAAGCACTGGAAGGCTGTAATACACCTAACAGAGGAAAAGCAGGTTTTAGATAAGCTTCATCCAAGCATGAGTCAGTGTATTATCGGTCATGAGTTCAGTGTTTCTGGATCAGCAATATATATCACATGAGATGTCTTTAAACAGAAACACACATCTATCAAATTTATATATTGATCTGTTAATAAATATATTGTAACCAGAGATTTGAAGGAACCTAACCCTGTATTTCCCTTAGGAGCAATGGTTCAGTATTTGTGGTGACTCTCTAGAGCGCACTATTGTGAATAACAAGAATCAACATATTTATATTTGTATATAAGTATATGCAGAATACGGGGCTTCCCTGGTGGCCCAGCGGGAAAAAATCCACCTGCAATTCAGGAGCCATAGGAAGCACGGGTTCGATCCCTGGGTTGGAAGATCCCCTGGAGGAGGGCATGGCAACCCACTCCAGTATTCTTGCTTGGAGAATCCCATGGACAGAGGAGCCTGGTGAGTTACAGTCCATAGGGTCACAGAGTCCGAGCTGACTGAAGAGACTTTGCATGCACGCATATGCGCAATACACAACCCAGACTTTCTTGAGATCTTTACAGTGGAAAAACATAGCAAGGTACAGAAAAACCTATGAAATCTGAAGGAATGCAAGATGGTGGGGTGTGCGCAAGTGCATGGGTGAGCATGTGTGTGAGGTTGGTTGGTCCCAGGAACAGAATGTAACCTCCAAGTGCCTTTAGGAGTCTCTGACTAAGTTTGGCCCTATGCAGCACCCAGCAGGGTTTTTTCTTTCTTTCTTTTTTTTTAATTGAGACTAATTGCTTTACAATGTTGTGTTGGTTTCTGCCACACAACATGAATCAGCTGTAAGTATGCATATATTGCCTCCCTCTCGAGTCTCCCTCACCGCTCTGTCCCCATCATTGGTCCCTCCAGGCCATCACAGAGCATCAAGCTGAACCCCCAGTGTTACAGAGCAGCCAGCTGGCTCTCTATTTTACACATGGTGGTGTGTATGTATGTCAGTGATACTCTCTCAATTCATCCCACCCTCTCCCTCCCCAACTGCATCCACAGGTCTGTTCTCTGTGTCCCGCCCCGGCTCTAGAGCAGTGGTTCCCAAGAGTGGAATGTAGGCCGATGCTGGCCTGCCACATCTAAAGCCCCAGAGATGCTTTCAAATGCAGATTCCTGGCCCCACTTCTGCAAAGCCTGATGTAAAGGGCCAGCTCCCTAGGGAGATCCTGATCATAGCCAGGTTTGGGAAGCACTGCTCCAGGGCCCGCACCTCCAAATCATGCAGAAGCACTCAAGGTTTCTCTACCCTCCAACAACTTTAATTCTTGTTGCTTCTGATTTGCAGACACGGAGATATATTCATGAACCACACTGAAAACTGGATTGGCTCTCAGTACAAGAAAGCGGTTTACAGGGAATACACCAATGGAGAATTTGTGGAGCTCAAAGCTCGACCGCCGCAAGAGGAGCATTTGGCACTCCTGGGTATGGCACAGATCACAGCCGTGCACTGCCAGCGCGCACACACACACATACACACACACACCTGGTTAGACATCTGCCCAAGAAGGAATGGAAGGAACAGAGTAGCCTGACTGCATTCATCCCAGGGAGACAGCTTTCTGCTCTCCCATCATCAGGGAGCGTGCTGTGTGCTCAGCTCGCACAAACAGCAGCATAAGAAGACCAGCAGATGACACACAAACAGGAATCCCTGCCATCCAGGCAGTCTAACCAGCACCTGCTGCCACAAAGGTCCTTGGCCGCCTGCCCCTCTGCTGAGCCAGAAAACTTTCACCCGAAACACCGATGCCTCAGAACCGCAGGCAGAGCATTTACATAGCTTCTCCAAGGTTATCAGTCATCCATGGCCAGTGCCTTAACAACACACCATGAAAATCATTCTGACAAAAGAGGAACCTTTTACTCGAGAAGCAGTGCTGGGGGTCCTGACTTCCTGGCCTTCTCAGAACTGACTCCATCTGTCTGACACCCTGGGCTGCCCAAGAGATTGCATAAGTTCTTTCTGCTAACCTTCCCTACTTGTCACCTGAATGTCACCCCATCGTGAAGATGAGATCTTAAAGCAGAGGGCTAATCTAGATGACTTTGCCGTTTTTAAATCGACAAGGCAACTTATATAACTACTAAGGCTTTAATATGTTTCTTATTATCAAAATAATGTACCACACGATTATTTGCTTCATAAATTATTAACCACCCCATCCATCTTCACCATCTGCTAACATCAGCTCCCACGCTTGTTTTTCATACCAATGAGTCATCTGCCATGGGAACATTCCTTCTTTTGAGTCTCCGAGTCAGAGAACAGATCTCTGTAAAATGGGTGTTGATTCTGCAGAGGGGGCTGGGCTCAGGAAAAGGACACAGACCAGCAACTTCATCAGAGGCAAACTCAGCACCACTTTAGTCGGGGGTGCAGAAGGCCCATCTGTTCGTTCGCTGCAGATCAGGGAGAGGCCTGAACCCCGGAAACTGCCAAGGCCCCAGGACAGGCACACTGGTCATCACTGCTCCCTGTGACCCACCAGGCAGTAAACCAGAAGGCATTCACCCCTTCTCACCAAAACAGCAAAGCATGTGCAATCTAAGTGGTAATGAAAATATATTGATTTTATTACATGTATGCACATGCCCCGTCTGTAACTACCCCAAAACTGCTTGTAAAAACATACCTAAAATTTTCTTTTCTAGCTTTATCACTTAAAAAAACAGTGTGCTTTTCAGACACTGTCTGATTCATACTAAATATTTGTTTTAAAGATAATAATAGTCCAACAAATTGAGATTTATTTAGGCCTTTATCAGTACAGTCCAGGACTGGTTCCAGGAGATTGGTTCCAGAAACTTCACAGGCACCAAAATGCTCAAGTCTCTTGCAGTAAATGGCTTAGTACTGTTGGCCGTCTATGTCTGCATCCATGAATACCGACAACCAACTGCGTTTCTCAGGAAAGCATTAAAACCACGATTGAACCAGTGAATGATGGATGAGTGTGGTCAGACTCTCAACTGTGAGTGTATCTCCCTGTGAACATAGTGTGCAGATACATCCCGAGAACCTCAGGGATCAGATCTGTGGTGCTTCCACTGAAGTCTGTTTCCACCTCTCTCAAGTGATCCCTATGTGAGTGATGCTCTGTCAGTGTGGCTGAGCAAACTGCGTCTGTGCCTTGTTCTGGGGACCGATGGGCACCTGTGCTGGGTGAGGGCATCCCACAGCAATGAGGGTGCAGACCTCTCCAAGGATGTGTGTGCTGACTTCCACTGGCACTCAGGCTGGCTGCTTCTAACAGAAACGTGTACACACTTTCTGAAAAGCGCATGTCTCATGCAGGTATCCAAATACTGAGAAATAGCATTGGATGTTTGGAATCCAGTTTCATTAGTGAAATCACCGTATTGATCATAAATCAATATGCTTATGTTTTAATTTTGTTGTCTTAGAAATTCCTTTTATACTCATTATTTCATTGCATCCTCACTATTATTATATCTATTTACCAGATACTGAGCAGTTTTAAACTAACCAAAGGTTACACACAGGGGGATTACAATGGAAAGTCACCATGTGTTGTGGATATAGTTTTTCCTGGAGAGTATGTCTCAGCAGTAGTAAAAATTTAAGCATTTATTGAGTACTTACTATGTCTCAATTTACTGAAATTAGCACTTTACATATGTTATTTTATCTAATCCTTACTGTAAACCTTTGAGAAAGGTAATATTAAGACCATGTTACAGATGAGGAATTTGACTCAGGTAGGTTACTTGACTTACTCAAAGCCTCTCTAATAAGTAAGTGAAGGAGGCAATTGATCCAACTGCAAAACATGACATGATATTTAATGCTACCCAATGTCACCTGCTAGAGGAAATACACTAATAACAAGGCTAACCTTTGTTTATTTTGTCAAATACTACTTACACGTGAATTACACCAATGTTGAAAAGAGCAACGATAATGCACACAGACCTGTGTTTTGCCTTTAGGCCCAATGATTCACGCCGAGGTCGGGGACACCATCCTGATCATATTTATGAACAAGGCCAGTAGGCCCTACTCCATCTCAGCCCAGGGTGTGGAGGACACGGATAGTGGGAAGCGGCTCCAAGTGTCCGTCACAAAGCCAGGTAACTTACCCCAGAGGTCTGCTCCATGCTGATGAGTACTCCAGGTTCAACTCCTTTCTTTTCTGATCTCTGAAGGGTCTTGGAAAGCTCATTGTAACATCATTACTTCATTACGTTCCATCTATTACCCCAATATGAAATTACTATTCAGCCAGTGACTGTTTATGGAGTTTCTAGGGCTCTATTAGAGACCTTAAAGGGTATTAAGACATAATAACAGCTAGCACATATTGAATGTTAACCTTGTGCCAGCTTTTAAGTTTAGAAAAAAATTTAAAAACTCACTTATTCTTGTAATAACTCAGGGAGGTAGACACTAACATATTTCATTGAGCCTAATACCATTGATTATAATGGCCATTATTACTTTGTTATTAAAGAAAAAAAAAGTGCTGTCAGGACTTCCCTGGTGGTTGAGTAGTTAAGAATCTGCCTCCCAATGTGGGGGACTTGGTTCAATCCCTGACTGAGGAGCTAAGACACCGTGTGTAACTAAGCCTGCATACCGCCACTACTGAGCCCTTGAACTCTGGAGCCCACGCACTGCAACGAAGATCCTGTGTGTTGCAACTAAGACCCAAAGTGGCCAAATAAATAAATACATTTTTTAAATGCTGCCAATTAAACTTGAACATGCCACTGATGGAAACATACATCTTGGCATCAGATATGCTAAATTGTGAAAATGCACATCCTGTTATTGATGAAATCTGGTAGTGTTACATTCATTTAACAGGTAACTGAGGCAAAGAGGAGTAAAGAGTTCAACCTGGACAGACATTAGTAATGGTGGAGCCTGTTTGACCTCAGGTCCTGAGCTCTTAACCATATTTCTCTCAAGATGCTTAAAATGAGTTTGGAAAAAAAAAAAAAAAGACAGACAAGATGAATCATTTCAGCAATAATACAGATGATACATGTTGAAATCCTAAGTGGTGAAGATTTTCAAGAATATATCTGAGAGGGTTGATAAAATTTCAGAGAAAGAAAATCCATGAAGACTCATTTAATTAGGAACAGTTAAGAAAAGCTTTATAAAAGAGATAGAACTCTAATTGTTTTTTTAATTGAAGTATATAGTTGATTTACAATGTTGTGCCAATCTCCAAAGTATAACAAAAGTGACTCAGTTATACACATGATATCACTTATCTGTGGAATCTAAAACATTGCACAAGGGAATCTATCTACAAAGCAGAAACAGACTCATAGCCATAGAGAACAGACTTGTGTTGCCAAGGCACAGGAAGGGAGAGGCATGGACTGGGAGTCAGGGGTTAGTTCAGTTCAGTTGCTCAGTCGTGTCCAACTCTTTGCAACCCCATGAACCACAGCATGCTAGGCATCTCTGTCCATCACCAAGTCCTGGAGTTTACCCAAACTCATGTCCATTGAGTCAGTGATGCCATCTAACCACCTCATCCTGTGTTGTCCCCTTCTCCTCCTGCCCTCAATCTTTCCCAACATCAGGGTCTTTTCCAATGAGTCAGCTCTTCGCATCAGGTGGCCAGAGTATTGGAGTTTCAGCTTCAGCATCAGTCCTTCCAGTGAATATTCAGGACTGATTTTTTTCTAGGATTGACTGGTTAGAACTCTTTGCAGTTCAAGGGACTCTCAAGAGTCTTCTCCAACACCACAGTTCAAAAGCATCAATTCTTCAGTGCTCAGCTTTCTTCATGGTCCAACTCTCACATCTATACATGACTACTGGAAAAACCATAGCTTTGACTAGATGGACTTTTGTAGGCATAGTAATGTCTCTGCTTTTTAATATGCTGTTGAGGTTTGTCATGGCTTTTCTTCCAAGGAGCAAGCGTCTTTTAATTTCATGGCTGCAGTCACTATATGCAGTGATTTTGGAGCTGAAACAAATAAAGTCTTTCACTATTTCCATTGTTCCCCATCTATTTGCCATGAAGTGATGGGACCGGTTGCCATGATCTTATCTGAATGTTGAGTTTTAAGCCAACTTTTTCACTCCCTTCTTTCACTTTCATCCAGAGGCTCGCTAGTTCCTCTTTGCTTCCTATCATAAGGGTGGTGTCATCTGCATATCTGAGGTTATCGATATTTCTCCTGGCAGTCTTGATTCTAGCTTGTGCTTCATCCAGCCTGGAATTTTGCATGATAAATTAAATTTGCCATGAAGTTATGAGACCAGATGCCATCGTCTTAGTTTTCTGAATATTGAGCTTTAAGCCAACTTTTTCACTCTCCTCTTTGACTTTCATCAAGAGGATCTTTAGTTCTTCACTTTCTGCCATAAGGGTTGTGTCATCTGCATATCTGAGGTTATTGATATTTCTCCTGGCAATCTTGATTCCAGCTTGTGTTTCTTCCAGCCTAGCATTTCTCATGATGTACTCTGCATTTAAGTTAAATAAGCAGGGTGACAATATACAGCCTTGACATACCCCTTTTCCTATTTGGAACCAGTCTGTTGTTTCCTGTCCAGTTCTAACTGTTGCTTCCTGAACTGCATACAGTTTTCTCAAGAGACAGGTCAGGTGGTCTGATATTCCCATCTCTTTAAGAATTTTCCACAGTTTATTGTAATCCACACAATCAAAGGCTTTGGCATAATCAATGAAGCAGAAATAGAAGTTTTTCTGGAACTCTCTTGCTTTTTCGATGATCCAGTGGATGTTGGCAATTTGATCTCTGGTTCCTCTGCCTTTTCTAAAACCAGCTTGAACATCTGGAAGTCCACAGTTCACGTATTGCTGAAACCTGGCTTGGAGAATTTTGAGCATTACTTTACTAGTGTGGGAGATGAGTGCAATTGTGCGGTAGTTTGAGCATTCTTTGGCATTGCCTTTCTTTGGGATTGGAATGAACACTGACTTTTTCCAGTCCCGTGGCCACTGCTGAGTTTTCCAAATTTCCTGGCGTATTGAGTGCAGCACTTTCACAGCATCATCTTTCAGGATTTGAAATAGCTCAACTGGAATTCCATCACCTCCACTAGCTTTGTTCATAGTGATGCTTTCTAAGGCCCACTTGACTTCACATTCCAGGATGTCTAGCTCTAGGTGAGTGATCACACCATTGTGATTATCTGGGTCATGAAGATCTTTTTTTGTACAGTTCTTCTGTGTATTCTTGCCACCTCTTCCTAATATCTTCTGCTTCTGTTAGGTCCATACCATTTCTGTCCTTTATCGAGCCCATCTTTCCATGAAATGTTCCCTTGGTATCTCTAATTTTCTTGAAGAGATCTCTAGTCTTTCCCATTCTGTTGTTTTCCTCTATTTCTTTGCATTGATCGCTGAGGAAGGCTTTCTTATCTCTCCTGGCTATTCTTTGGAACTCTGCATTCAAATGGGAATATCTTTCCTTTTTTCCTTTGCTTTTCACTTCTCTGCTTTTCACAGCTATTTGTAAGGCCTCCTCAGACAACCATTTTGTTTTTTGCATTTCTTTCCCATGGGGATGGTCTTTTTCCCTGTCTCCTGTACAATGTCACAAACCTCTGTCCATAGTTCATCAGGCTCTCTGTTTATCACATCTAGTCCCTTAAATCTATTTCTCACTGCCACTGTATAATCATAAGGGATTTGATTTAGGTCATACCTGAATGGTCTAGTAGTTTTCCCCACTTTTTTCAATTTAAGTCTGAATTTGGCAATAAGGAGTTCATGATCTGAGCCACAGTCAGCTCCCAGTCTTGTTTTTGCTGACTGTATGGAGCTTCTCCATCTTTGGCTGCAAAGAATATAATCAATCTGATTTCAGTATTGACCATCTGATGATGTCCATGTGTAGAGTCTTCTCTTGTGTTCTTGGAAGAGTGTGTTTTCTATGACCAGTGCGTTCTTTTGGCAAAACTCTTATTAGCCTTTGCCCTTCTTCAATCCGTACTCCAAGGCCAAATTTGCCTGTTACTCCAGGTGTTTCCTGACTTCCTACTTTTGCATTCCAGTCCCCTATAATGAAAAGGACATCTTTTTTGGGTGTTAGTTCTAAAAGGTTTGTACGTCTTCATAGAACTGTTCAACTTCAGCTTCTTCAGCGTTACTGGTTGGGGCATAGGCTTGGATTACCATGATAAAATGGTTTGCCTTGGAAACAAACGGAGATCATTCTGTCATTTTTGAGATTGCATCCAAGTACTGCATTTCAGACTCTTTTGTTGACCATGATGGCTACTCCATTTCTTCTAAGGGATTCCTGCCCACAGTAGTAGATATAATGGTCATCTGAGTTAAAGTCACCCATTCCAGTCTATCTTAGTTCGCTGATTCCTAGAATGTTGATGTTCACTCTTGCCATCTCCTGTTTGACCACTTCCAATTTGCCTTGATTCGTGGACCTAACATTCCAGGTTCCTATGCAATACTGCTCTTTACAGCATTGGACCTTGCTTCCCTCACCAGTCACATCCACAACTGTGTATTGTTTTTGCTTTGGCTCCACCCCTTCATTCTTTTTGGAGTTATTTCTCCACTGATCTCCAGTAGCATACTGGGCACCTGTTGACCTGGGGAGTTCCTCTTTTAGTATCCTATCATTTTGCCTTTTCATACTGTCCATGGGGTTCTCAAGGCAAGAATACTGAAGTGGTTTGCCATTCCCTTCTCCAGTGGACCACATTCTGCAGACCTCTCCACCATGACCCGTCTGTCTTGGGTGGCCCCACACGGCATGGCTTAGTTTCATTGAGTTAGACAAGGCTGTGGTCCATGTGATCAGATTGACTAGATTTCTGTGATTATGGTTTTGGTGTGTCTGCCCTTTGGTGCTCTCTTGCAACACCTACCGTCTTACTTGGGTTTCTCTTACCTTGGACGTGGGGTATCTCCACGGCTGTGCCAGCAAAGTGCAGCCGCTGCTCCTTCCTTTGGACGAGGGGTGTCTCCTCAGGCCACCCCTCCTGACCTGGAATGTGGGGTAGCTCCTCTCGGCTTCATTGGAAGGACTGATGCTGAAGCTGAAACTCGAATACTTTGGCCACCTCATGCGAAGAGTTGACTCATTGGAAAAGACCCTGATGCTGGGAAGGATTGAGGGTGGGAGGAGAAGGGGACGGCAGAGGATGAGATGACTGGATGGCATCGCCGACTCGATGGGCATGGGTTTGGGTAGACTCTGGGAGTTGGTGATGGACAGGGAGGCCTGGCGTGCTGTGATTCATGGGGTCACAAAGAGTCGGACATGACTGAGTCACTGAACTGAACTGAACTAACAGAAGCAGAAGATATTAAGAAGTGGCAAGAATACACAGAAGAACAGAAGAACTATAACAATGCTATAGCAATTTCAATAAAGATCATTAAATCAAAAATTTAAAGATGTAAAAAATAAAAAAAGAAAACAATCTAATGAATCAAAAAGTTAGCAAGCTACCTGTTTAAGGATGGGTTTTTAGGAAGGAAAATCTTTACTGGTTACTATTCCAATTTCTGCCACTTCCTACCCCAGTATCAAAAGCTGCTTCAAGCTGCATCAAGAAACTTTTCATGAACATCTAAATGTCTATATACAGAGAAACAAGTAAATTTTGGAATCGTTTTATAGTGGACCATTGTGTAGCCATTAAATTACATTTAAGAAAGATTTAATGAACAAGTTTTAATGAAAAAAAAAAGTTTTACATTACATGGGAAAGACTTGTTAAGCAAAGTACAAATAGAAGAAAGACCAGAGGGAAATAAGCCAAAATGTTAATAATGGTTTCATCTTCATGGTGGCATTTTAAATAGCAATGTGATCATCTTTTCTACTTCACATTTTTTGTACTTTCTTCTTCCCTTCTTGCTTTGATGAAGAGGGAAATGGTTTAAAATGGATCAAAAAAACTATTAAATATATTTATTTGTGATGGTTGAACCAGCTTCAAAGGGAGGAAGAAAGGTGCCTATCAGGCCTGAGAGTTGGGGGGTGGGGGCTCTGGTAGGGCTGTGGGCTAGCTGGCGTGACCCCTCCTGGTGGATGGACCCTGATGGTAAAGAGTGACAAGGGACACAGCTACGCTCCTCTAGGCTGACTGGACTTCTAAGAGTCCTAGATGTGAGGGCTGTCAGAGTAGGAAGAAAAATGATTATAGACTGTGGCAATGGAGCATTTTTTCTTTTTTTAATTGGAGCCAGAGGTAGTCAGTCCCCACAGGAGTCTCAAATAAGTCTGAAAGGTTTGGGAGAACCCAGAGATTGGGGGTAGGAGCAAGAAACTAACTTAGTTCAGGCAAGTTGGATAAGAAAGTTTAATCAGGGTATGCATGTGATGAAGAGTACAAGTTAGCATTTTAAGAAAAGTAAGCTCTGTCATCTTGGATTGTTTTGTGCTAATCTCCTGCAAGAACTCCAAAATTGCAACTTGCTTCTGAACAACCATTGACAGGAGAATGTTGGATCCCACCAAAAAAGGATACCCCATGCACAATAAAAGACAGAAATGGTATGGACCTAACAGAAGCAGAAGATATTAAGAAGACGTGGAAAGAATACATAGAAGAACTGTACAAAAAAGATCTTCATGACCCAGATAACCATGATGGTGTGATCACTCACCTAGAGCCAGACATTCTGGAATGTGAATTCAAGTGGGCCTTAGGAAACATCACTACGAACAAAGCTAGTGGAGGTGATGGAATTCCAGTTGGGCTATTTCCAATCCTGAAAGATGATGCTGTGAAAGTGCTGCACTCAATATGCAAATTTGGAAAACTCAGCAGTGGCCACAGGACTGGAAAAGGTCAGTTTTCATTCCAATCCCAAAGAAAAGCAAGGCCAAAGAATGTTCACACTGCCGCACAATTGTGCTCATCTCACGAGCTAGTAAAGTAATGCTCAAAATTCTCCAAGCCAGGCTTCAACAGTACGTGAACTGTGACCTTCCAGATGTTTAAGCTGGATTTAGAAAAGGCAGAGGAACTGGAGATCAAATTGCCAACATCCGCTGGGTTATAGAAAAAGCAAGAAAGTTCAGAAAACCATCTGCTTCTGCTTCATTGACTATGATAAAGCCTTTGACTGTGTGGCTAACACCAAACTGTGGAAAATTCTTAAAGAGATGGGAATATCAGACCTTACCTGCCTCCTGAGAAATCTGTATTCAGGTTAAGAAACAACAGTTAGAACTGAATGGAACAACAGACTGGTTCTAAATAAGAAAAGGAGTATGTCAAGGCTGTGTATTGTCACCCTGCTTATTTAACTCATATGCAGAGTGTATCATGCAAAATGCTGGGCTGGATGAAGCACAAGCTGGAATCAGGATTGCCAGGAGAAATATCAATAACCTCAGATATGCAGATGACACCACCCTTATGGCAGAAAGTAAAGAGGAACTAAAGAGCTTCTGGATGAAAGTGAAAGAGGAGAGTGAAAATGTTGGCTTAAAACTCAACATTCAGAAAAGTAAGATCATGGCATCTGGTCCCATCACTTCATGGCAAATAGATGGGGAAACAATGGAAATGGTGAAAGACTTTATTTGTTTCGGCTCCAAAATCACTGTAGATGGTGACTGCAGCCATGAAATTAAAAGACACTTTCTCCTTGGAAGAAAAGCTATGACCAACTTAGACAGCACATTAAAAAGCAGAGACATTACTATGCTGACAAAAGTCCATCTAGTCAAAGCTGTGGTTTTTCAGTAGTCATGTATGGATGTGAGTGTTGGATCATAAAGAAACCTAAATGCCGAAGAATTGATACTTTTGAACTGTGGTGTTGGAGAAGACTCTTGAGAGTCTCTTGGACTGCAAGGAGATCCAACCAGTCCATCGTAGAGGAAATCAGTCCTGAATATTCATTGGAAGGACTGATGCTGAAGCTGAAGCGCCAATACTTTGGCCATCTGATGCGAAGAGCTGACTCATTGGAAAAGACCCTGATGCTGGGAAAGATTGAAGGCGGGAGGAGAAGGGGATGACAGAGGACAAGATGGTTGGATAGTATCACTGACTCGATGGACATGAGTTTGAGTAAGCTCCGGGAGTTGGTGATGGACAGGGAAGCCTGGTGTGCTGCAGTCCATGGTTCACAAAGAGTCGGACACGATTGAACTGAAGCCCCTCAGATTTCCTCTCTCCTTCTTCTCCCCTTCCTCCATCTTCTTCATCTTTTTTTCATTTTATCACTCAACAAACATTTACTGAGCATCCTCTTTTTGTTGAGAACTTGGCTTCCAGGTGGGTGGACAATGGATTGTTTCAACTTTAATAACCCCGCACCCATAGTTACTTGCATTTAGAAAGGTAAATATCAGCTGTTTATCTTGTGAATACCAAGGCATGCGGTAAAGCATGGAAACTAAACCTAAGATGATATTGCTAACCAACTGCTTCATGAATGAATACAGACCAAAATTTCACGCAAGTCTTCATTACTTTTGTTTTGTTTTGTGACTCAGATTCATCTATAAATTGTTTGTCCTTATAGGGTGAGGATGGGACTCAGATAGTTCAAAAGGAGATAATTTAAATGAGCCTTTTACAATGTGATTATCTTGATAACTCATGAGTAATATGTGGTTCCTCTGCAAGGCTCTGGGTCAGTCACAGGGGATTCACAGATATGGGGCCTGACCAGAGGGAGTGCATGCATTTGTTGCTAGCATACATACAAACCAACTCTTGCATGGTGGCTCAGACAGTAAAGAATCTGCCTGAAACATGGGAGACTTAGGTTCAATCCCTGGGTTGGAAAGATCCCCTGGAGAAGGGCATGGCAATCTACTTCAGTGTTTTTGCCTGGAGAATTCCATGGACAAAGGAGCCTGGCGGGCTACAGTCCATGGGGTTGCACAGAGTCGGACATGACTGAGCGACTAACATTTAGGGGTTTCCCAGGTGGCGCTAGCAGTAAAGAACCCGCCTGCCAATGCAGGAGACATAAGAGACATGGATTTGATCCCAGGGTCAGGAAGATCCCTTGGAGGAGGGCATGGCAACCCACTCCAGTTCTTGCCTGGAGAATTCCCATGGACAGAGGAACCTGGTGGGCTATAGTCCATTGGGTTGCACAGAGTTGGACACAACTGAAGTGACTTAGCATGCACACATATATGCACATTAATAATTATTGACTGACCTCAATGTGAGGCACTTTCCTAGATATTTTATTTCATTTAATCTTCACAACAGTTTGAAAACTGGGTTGACTAATCCACTTTACAAATAAGGAAACTAAAGGTCTGTGAAGGTTAAGTAGCTTGTCAAAAGCTAAGTGAAAACCAGGCATGCGTCTGGACTGGGTAGCCATTCCCTTCTCCAGGGGATCTTTCCTATCCAGGGACCAAACCCAGGTCTCCTGATTTGCAGGCAGATTCTTTACCATCTGAGCCACCAAGGAAGTCCTCACTTTTCAAAGGTCAGTGAAGTAAAGTAACTTGTCAAAGGTTGAATGGAAACAAGTCATTAGGGTGAGATTTGAAACTAGGCCTCTCTGATTGTCTCTGGTTCCAGCTAGATCTCACTTGCCTGCACATTAGAATTGCCTGAGAAGCTTAAGGAATATATTTGTACACCAATAATAGATTGCAGATATTCTAATTTCATTGGTTTGGGATGAGGTCTGAGCAGTGAGGGTTTACAAAGCTCCCCTGTGATTCCACAAGAAGCTAAGGCTGAGGCCCACAGCAACTCAAGTGTGCTCAAGCATAACTCTTGGGAAGGAGATACAAAATTTGAGGAGAAAAAGCATCAGACTAGGATGGAAGGCTGAAATGAAAATCTATCATTGTGAACCTGCAGAAAGTCAAGGTATGAGTTTAACAGGAACATTTCTATTGAATGGGTAATTCTCCCCAGCAGTAACTTTAATCAAAATATACAAAGAATCTGTTTGTATTTCTTCAGGTAAATTGTCTGGAACAGAGATCACATAATTAAATTTTTTTTTCTATTTCTTCTTATTTGTTTCAGGAGAAATAAAAACCTACAGATGGAATGTCCCTAAAAGGTCCGGTCCAGGGCCATCTGACCCAAATTGTATTCCATGGGTTTACTATTCAACAGTAAACTTTGTGAAGGTAAGGTGGAGAGAGCCGCCAAAATGCTCAAAGTGATATGGTTTTCAGTTGACCATTCAAGTTATCACAATTACGGTGGGTATATATGAAGAAGTGTATTGGTTTCAAGCAGGGGTCTCAAACTGTGGCCATGCCCATTTGCCCATTTATTTGCATTATTGATGATGAAGTTGAGTAGCTGTGATGGAAATGGTATGGTTCACAAAGTAAAACATTCTTGCTATGTGAAGTGAAGTGGAAGTTGCTCAGTCATGTCTGACTCTTTGCGACCCCATGGGCTATACGGTCTATGGAATTCTCCAGGCCAGAATATTGGAGTGGGTAGCCTTTCCCTTCTCCAGGGGATCATTCCAACCCAGGGATAGAACCCAGATCTGCATTGCAGACAGATTGTTTACCATCTGAGACACAAGGGAAGCCACTTGCTATATGGCACTTTACAAAAACAAAGTTTGCTGGCCCTTGATCTAAAGTGTAGGGGAAAGAAAATAAGATCTCAAATTACTAAATTTAGAACTTTTAAGGAAGATTGAAGCAAGAGAAGATATGTAAATTAGATAACCAAAAAATAAATATATATTTTAATTTTTAACATGGTTTATGATGTTACCCAATTTTAAAATCTTTTCCAGTACCATCAGGGCTCAGGAAAGAAAGCACACTCCACAAAAACTTAGTAATAAACTCCGAACTGTCTGAGTGATAAATAGGCTAACTTTACTTAGAAATTAAAGGCAAAGATTCAATATTGAACTTGAGTCAGATATGTATGTATAAAACATCTAGTCTTGAATTATATATCATAATGGAAGTCCAAACTAAGGTCATATCTGATATAATTAGTGTCTTTGAGGTGTACTGGACAGCACAAGAGTTCAGGAGAAACATACCAGGCACTTGAAACAAAAAACAAAAACCAAAGTAGAATCATGGGAAGTCCACATTTTTTGTTGATTGCTTTGTGCATACCAACAAATATTTATTGAGCCATTGTGATGTGCAAATGACCTCACCAAGTACTATGAGGGCTGAAAATATTCTTGTCTTGAAGGAATTTATCATCTTTGGGGGAAATAATACATGTGCACATCCATAATTATATCACAATTCTGAATCTGGTGACTTTTGTAGGACAGGTTCGATCCCTGGTCCAGGAGATAATATCCCACAGACTGTAGGATGGGGCCAAAAAACAAAACGATCTTACACTGGAAGGATGGTGGATAGAATGAAGAGAAAGTCACAGAATGAAGAGACACTGTGAAGGGGAAAAAATTTAAGATTTGATAGTAAATGAGATGGGATGACCCCTGGCGGAGGAAATGGCGACCCACTCCAGTATTCTTGCCTGGAAAATTACATGGACAGAGGAGCCTGGTGGGCTACAGTTCATAAGGCTGCAAAGAGTCCAACATCACTTAGCGACTGAGCACACACACACGTACAACATGGGACAAAGTGAGGAAAATGAGGAATTAAACACTGATAACCAAGTTTTCTGACCTAAGTGACAGGGAACATCATAGTGCTACTAACAGAAATAGGGAATTCAGGAGAAGGAAATGGTTTGAGGGAAATACACCTTAGAAAGTCTCATTAGCAGATTGAATTGTTGCAGGAGGCATCCAGGTGGAATATTTAAATAGGCAGATGGAAATGTGGGAGTTCAAAAGAAAGCTCAGGGCTGAAAAACTCGATATGAAAATCATTCATGGGCTCATATCAGTTCCCAAGAAACCTTTACCCATAGAAAATGGAATATAAGCATTTGTATATAGTGACAAATACAGTCCCACTTGGGTATCACCTCACACTGGTCAGAATGGCCATCATCAAAAAGTCTACAAATAATAAATGCTGGAGAGGGTGTGGAGAAAAGGAAACCCTCCTACACTGTTGGTGGGTATGTGAATTAGTGCAGCCACTGTGGAGAACAGGATGGAGGTTTCTTAAAAAACTAAAAACAGAGTTAGCATATGATCCAGCGATCCTATTTCTGGGCATATAACCCAGAGAAAACCATAATTCAAAAAGATACATTCAATGTTCATAGCAGCACTATTTACAATAAACACAACAGGCAAGCAACCTAAATGTCCACTGACAGATGAATGGGTAAAGAACATGTTGTGTGTGTATATATATATATATATACACAATCAATGTCTGAATATTACTCAGCCATTAAAAAAATGAAATAATACCATTTGCAGCAACATAAATGGAACTAGAGATGATTACACTAAGTGAAGTCAGTCAGACAGAAAGACAAATATTGTATGAAATCACTTACATGTGGAATCTAAAAAAAATGATACAAATGAACTTACTTATAAAACAGAAATATGCTTACAGACATAGAAAACAAATTTATGGTTACCAAAGAGGAAAACGAGGGGTGGGGGATAAATTAGGAGTTTGGGATTAATACACACTGCATACAAAATTGGAGAAGGAATTGGCAACCCACTCCAGTACTCTTGCCTGGAAAATCCCATGGACAGAGGAAGCTGGTGGACTACAGTCCATGGGGTCACAGAGTCGGACACGACTGAGCACACACCACCGCCACATACAAAACAGATAAACAACAAGGACTTATTCTATATCACAGGGAACTATATTCAATATCTTGTAGTAACTGATAATGGAAAAGAATCTGTAAAATAACATATATATATATGTGCATAACTGAATCACTTTGTTGTACATCTGAAACTAATACAACCTTGTAAATCCACTATACTTCAATTAAAAAATATAGTCTCACTTGAAAAACACACAGAAAAATAGAAATAAGCATTCATTTATTCAACAAATATTTATTGCACATCTTCTATGTAGTAGACAGCCAAGCTCTGGAAACTCAACAATGAGTAAAGGACACAGCCTCAGCCCTCATAAAACTCACTCTCAGCAAAGTTTTAGAAATAATATTAAATTTTAGCAAAGATAGCCCTGATTCTTCAGGGTTTCTTAGTACTTATTTCATGGTCAATTGTCTTTTAGTCTTTTTGCAATGACTCTTACAAGCAACTAATCTGTATTATTAAATTATTTAAAGGCTCTTCTAATTCAGTTTATTTTTCTTTCAGGATACATACAGTGGTTTGATGGGTCCTCTGATTACATGCAGGGAAGGAGTGTTGAATGAAAAGGGAAGAAGAAGCGACGTTGATTATGAATTTGCTCTCTTGTTTTTGGTATTTAATGAGAATGAATCCTGGTATCTGGATGACAATATTAAGAAGTATCTTAATAAAGATCCACGAGATTTTAAGCCCTCTGATGATTTTGAGGAGAGCAACAAAATGCATGGTATACCAGAGGTTTAAAAAGGAGACCCTTATTGAGATAAGTCCATAGAAATCTGTGGAAGGTCCCAGCCTCCTTCTCTGAGCCCTTCTCCATTCCCAAGGGCACCTTGATTGAAGAAAGTCCTCCAAAGCTTTCCTTCAGAGGGAACCAGCCAAGCCACTGACTGGCTGCCGGCAAGGTCCATTAAGACTCCAGACCATTTGTCTAGGCAGCTGTGTCTCTGAATGCTAGAATCCCTAAACTGTAAGACTGAAAAGTAATTCTTAGGAAATGAATGATTACTTATTGGTATATTTCTATAAGAATACAGGATAACCTGTACTTGATCAAATTTAAGGGCCTGGTTTAACTGTCTCTGGAACATGAAACACTATCACCAAATTTCTGTTTTAATGTGTCTGTTATTTAATTCTTTGAAATTTAAGGTACTTCTTGTTTTTTAAGTGGAAGTATGTGTTCTAATTGACATATATATACTCTCTCACCAAGATCTACTTTTGACCAACAGTGTGCAAAAAGATAGGTCCTGCCCAAGATAAGAAAGCTAGTTAATTGCTAACATTGATTAGAATATAGCAACCTGATTTCTGATTCAGCTACTCTCTCCCCTATAATTTTGCCTCCCTCTATGCAGTTTCTTAGGGTCTCTTTTTTTAATGAATGTAGCTCATTTGGTTGTGTCACGATGTACAGAATAAAAAGTTCGTAGAAAACAGAGGAGTGAAAGTCCCTATCATGTCAGCCTAGCTTGAGCTTGCTTTGTCATTGTTAGATCATGGGCTCAGGCTTGTGGGAAACTTTCCTTCTCTTGGAACCTTTCCTTCTCTTAGAGATTTAGCCAAGTTTAGCAACTTGCCCCAAGCTAGTTCTCAGAAAATGAAATACTAATTGAACCTTTTAAATGGTTCAGTTTTGATTTACATAAACTTGATTCTCCATGCTTGTGCTCACTCAGCTGTAGAATGGTGTAAATCTGGCGACCCCACACATGAGTCTGTAATCCACTCCATAAAAAGAATATTTCAAATAAACAACCAACCAACCAACATGTACTGCTACCCAAGAGACAGCTTTTAAAAACAAACTGCTATTTCTATTTTCTGGCTCTCTTTTATAAAGATTTCTTACTAATCTGAATTCTGGGTCTAAAATGGTGGGGCCATTGGTAAGTGTGAGTGGGATGGTTACATGTTTATCAGGCAAATGAAAATGTTGGTGACATAAAGATCTTCTTGAATTGTTTCTAAAACCAGATTAAGTAATCATCACTAACGAGAGGCTGTTTTCTTTTACCTTCTTAGCTATTAATGGGAAGATTTTTGGGAACCTTCATGGACTCATCATGAATGAAGACACAATGACCAACTGGTACCTGTTAGGAGTAGGAGATGAAGTGGACATACACACCATTCATTATCATGCTGAGAGCTTTCTTTTCAAGGTATGTGTAAGAGAAATGCTTTGGGGAAGACATTGAATTAACAGATGCAATATATTTCCATTGTGAAATTTGAGTTATTTGACAATAAGGCTTTCACAAACCACAAGGGGTAGTAGTGAATGCTAGAGAATGGAACAGAGAAATATGATTATGTCCTTCCCCTGACAAATATTTCTTAATATGTATTTTATTGTGCTTTTTTAAAAAAACAACAACACACACACTCTCTGAGCTTCAGATGAGAGTTTTCTTATCAGTTATATGGGGATAATTCCAGCCACTCTGGAGTATACCACTAATATCGCAAATGAAGGCATCCACAGTATTTCGTCCCTTTTTCTTTTTTTCTTTCCTTTTTCTTTCCCTTTCCCTCTCCTGTTTCTTTTCTATGTGCTTAGCCAACAGCCTAGCTCTCTCTAGTAAATGAGATATTTCACGCTTTGTCTTGGGTCCGAAATGTTACCTTGACTTTTGCCGTAGTGGACTGGGCTCTACCACATGTGGCTTCCTGCCTTTCAAGCATCAAGCTGTAACATCTGAGTGGTGAATCACCTGTGGAGCGGTTTAAGAAACAGATTGCCAGGCTCCAGACCTGATGAATCAGAATCCCTGGGATAAGATCCAAATGTCTGTCATCTCAGGTGCTGTGAAGTCTACAAGGAAGCAGATAGAAATGAATAATCATGTCTAATCTGCAAGGAAAACCTGCACTGCCCCTTTTCCAGTTACACGGAAATAAATAGTAACTAATGAAACATCTAATATCCTCTCCCCTTGGTATATTTATTCAACACAGTTTAAGATAGAAAGTACTAACCTAACAGTGATTATATTGTTTCATATATTAAATTAAATTTCATATATTAAATGCCTATGATGCTTTTCAGAATTTGGCTGTTTTAATCCACATTTTAAAAATTATATTAAAATATATAAAATTTATAAAAACAAAATTATTTTATATACATATAAAATTATTATATACATAAATATTTCAAAATAAGGTATAATTTACACTGAGTAGAATGCACCCTGGGGCTTCCCTGGTGCCTCAGCAGTAAAGAACCCAGCTGCCAACACAGGAGACATGGGTTTGCTCCCTGGGTTGGGAAGATACCCTGGAGAAAGAAATGGTAACCCTCTCCAATATTCTTGCCTGGAAAATCCCATGGACAGAGGAGCCTGGCTGGCTACAATCCATGGGGTTGCAAAGAGTTGAACACAACTTAGCGACTAAATGACAACAAAATTCACCCGGTTTATTACACACTTCTGTTGTCATAAGCACATACAGTGGTGTAACCAACCCTAATCAAAATATAAAACACCTCCATCAACCCCGAAAATGTCCCCTTTGCACCTTCTAGAGTCAACTCCTTTCCCGTGTTTAACCCCTGGCAACCACTGATCTGTTTTTGTCTCTATAGTTTTGCCTTTTCTGAAGTGTCTTATAAATGAAATCATACAGTCTACAGCATTATTAATCTGGCTTGTTTCATTTTGTATCGGCATTTAAAGTGCATCCACCACGTTGTATACGCAGTTTGTTCCATCCTGTTGTTGAACAGTATTCCATTGTATGAATGTATTGCAGTTTGTTTATTTGTTCCCTTATTGAGGGACATTTGGGTTGTTTCCAGTTTGGGGTTATTAAAAATAAAGTCATTATAAACATTTGTGAACATGCTTTCATGTGAACATAAGTTTTTCCTTTCCCTTGAGAAAATACCTAGGGGGTAGATTGCTAGTTGTTGTTGTTAAGTTGCTATGTTGTATTTGACTCTTTGCAACCCTGTGGACTGTAGCCTGAAAGACTCCTCTGTCCATGGAATTCTCCAGGCAAGAATACTTGAGTGGGTTGCCATTTCTTTCTCCAGGGGATCTTCCTGACCCAGGGATCGAACTCATGTCTCCTGCACTGGCAGGTGGATTCTTTACCACTGAGCCACCAGGCCAGGTGGTACATATATGATTAACTTCAAGAAAACTTCCAAACTGTGTTCCAGAGAGACAGTATACTTTTCTCTCCTACCAGACATGTATGAGGGCACCACTTTTCCACATCCACATCAATACTTGCTATCTTTCATTCTTATTTTTTCTTAGCCATCCATTTAAGCATTGGGTTGACCACAAAGTTGGTTCACATTTTTCAATACTATCTGATGAAACCTGAACAAACTTTTTGGCCAACCCACTATATATATTGGTATCTCATCATTTTTCATTTGCATTTTCCTAATGGCTAATGATATTGAATATCTTTTCATATGCTTTTCTATCATCTGCAAATCTCCAAAGTTGTAGAATTCATGGATAGTTGTTCATAACATTCCTTTACTATCCTTTTTAATGTCTATAAAGTATTAGTGATAGACTCCCTTTCATCTCTGATATTTGTAATCTGTGGTTTTTTTTTTTTTTTCTCTGTCAGTTTGTCTAGAGTTTTGCTGCATAACAAATTCACCCTAAGATATAGTGCCCTAAAGCAACACACACTTATTATCTCACAATCTCTCTGGGTTAGGCTGGAAAGAGTTTAGTTCACTGATTCTAATTCAGCATCTCTTGTGAGGGTACAATCAAGATGTCAGCTGGAGCTAGTCATCAGGTTTGACAGCAGCTGGAGGATCCATTTCCAAATTCACTCACAGGACTATGAGCCAGAGGCTTCAGTTCTTTACCATGACATGGGAGCTGGCTTCCCTAGGGTGAGTGATCCAGTGGGAGAGAGAGAGAAAGGGAAGCAGAATGCCATTTGTTTCTGCCATATGCTGGTGGCTTCAAGGACCAGCCGTCAGACAGTAGTGTGAGAGGGGCCTGCCAAGGTAATGAGTACCAGGAGACAGGGGTCACTGGGGACCATCACAGGTCGGTTTCTATACAGTTCACCAATTTTACTGATTGGTTCAAAGAACCAGCTTTTGGATTCTTTATCTTTATTATGTTTCTATTTTTCATTTAATTGATTTCTGGTCTTATCTTTATTATTTCTTTCTACCTGCAGATAGGTAAATCTTATCGAGAAGATGTATATGACCTCTTTCCAGGGACATTCCAAACCATTGAACTGTTTGCAGATCACCCAGGGACATGGTTGTTACACTGTCATGTGTCTGACCATATTCATGCTGGCATGGAGACAACCTACACAGTCCTTCGAAACATAGGTACTGTTTTCTGTCTGTGATGCCAGCTGATAGTACCAGGCTTCCTGCGGACCTTGAAAAGAGGAAGCATGAGGGCCTCCAAGGAGCTCAGAGTCAAGTAAGAGAGACAGACATGTAACTGTAGTGGACTATGATACATGTCAAGATAAAGTGCAGGGTACAGGGTTCAGTGACAGCAGCAGGGAGCAATGATTAACAGGCTGGGGCACATGAACCCAGGTTTCATGGGTGGATATCTTAACAGGTGAGCAGAAACTTGCAGGGTGGATGGGGTAAGACTAGCATGTATACTGGCATGAAATAGGCACAGTGACTATCCAACAAAGACTTACAGAGACTGATAGGATCAAGTCTTTGTTGGTGAAATGACTTAACTCTGGAAACAACTCCTGTGGTGAAAAGAATCTTCTATTGTTTATAAACCATCACATTGTCTTCTTTGTCCAGACAACAGGATTCCATACTCCACCAAGTCTCCTTCCGGAGGTGCATCCGGATCCGCGCCCTCTAACGGTAACGATGTCCGCCCGACCCTGTAGTCAATGGTCTGGATTCAGTCCCTAGGGAAAGTGGCCTGACCGCTCGCGTTTCTTTTGCACAGAACCAGGCAAGGAGCAGCTCTACTTCTTTGGCCAGAGTCTGGATCCCAGAGGAGCCCGAGCAGCCTTGGTTGTCCTCTTCGTCCTCGGCCTCCTCCTCCTGGTCCTCTCGGTGGTCCTCTCGCTCAAGCTGTGCTCCGCGAGGCCGCGGGCAGCGTACCAGGAGGTCCAGTCCTGCGCGCTCCCCACCGACGCCCTGTGACCCCCGCGTCCTCCGCAGGGAGACGGAACAGGGCACCGCTCCCCGAGGACCCTGCCACCACTTCCCGGGTCAGGCTCCGATCCTCTGGAACAGATTCAAAGCAATGTGCTTTTCTTTATTTATTTTTAAAGGGGCTGTGAATAATCCTCAGGTATAAAATAGAAAAAGAAGAGTGGGCATGACTGAGAAAGCAGACCCAGTCTGTTCTCTGAATGAGCTCGTCGAAGTGCGAAGACCTTCTGAAGGATACATTTGTTTTCCATCTTTCATAATTCCTGGATTAGACAGGGCTTCCTTACCATCAAAGTCTCTATAGATGGCCAGTTTCAGGAAAGAGTTACACTGCCTCAGACATCTAACTGGAATGGCACTGATTTTTCATCTGTTATGGAAGATGCTTCCCTTAGTGGTTCCAAGAAAAATAACTTTCTGGGGTGTCCCTGAAAATGTCTAAATAAGTATCTACTGATAAAATTTGACCAAATGACTTTTTGGAGGCTTTAGCCAGCTCCCCTGGCCTTCTCCCTTTTAATATAAATAGCCTGTGCACTGTTTGCTATACAAGAAGCAAAGTTACATGCATTTTTAAAAAATATTGTTTTTATGCAAACCTGTAGAGATACTTGAATGTTTACACTGAGTTGAATGTTTACAACTCACTTCATTGATACATTTTTTACAATATGTTTCTGTGGCAATGTTTGTATTTTCAAAAATCAATCAGAGAATTTGTATTTCAGAATGTGGAGGGCTGGAATCTGCAATAGCAGGCTAGGTTCTCCCACTGTGAGTCAAGACACTCCCTGAGAGTTTAGTGGGAGCTTCCAAGGGGAGGGAAACTTGGTGGGAGGGAAACTTTGCAGGAAGCAAGCCTGGTCTTGACTCTTGAGTCTGATTTTTCACTGTTAGGAGGAGCTTTCCCAGGCTCCATCTTTTATGAAATAAAGACAGTGTCATCATGTGAAAAACACCAGAAGGAATTCATCAATGCAGCTGACTGACTGGGAGGAGAAAGACGTAGTCTTTGATGGGAAGAGGAAAGAAAAGGCTAATAAAAGAGAGTCCCAGTAGCAAATTTTTAAACCAATAAATCAACTTTGAGATATATTTTTTACAATTTTCAAGTCTCAAATGCCAAATAAAATATTGAACAACTAAACTCAACCCATTGAGAGGCAATCCATACTCTCTATATGTATGCCTCAGCTCTAGGTGTAAGATTGATAAGAGCAACATTGTTTATTACTAGACTGAGAAATTGCCCTTAGCCCAAGCTGCTGCGAGATGGGGGCTATTAGCACATCTGCCTTAGCCGTGGGTCACGGGGCTGTTCAAGTGAACAAGTAGGACCTAATAAATACTGGTGGAGGGACCTTTCATACAGTCTCATCTTCATCTTGGTGAGGGGAAATGGGTAATTTGATAGAAGCTATAGTCTTACATAAAACAGGATGCAAATGCTAATAGTTCTGTTCATAGTTTGCTTGAATGTCATATCAAACATGATACCCAAGGATCTGAATTCCAGACTGCTAACCACTGATAATGTGATTTTTAGTATGTGCTTACAGTTTTCAGACATGTATAGGCTATATAATTTCATAATAATCATGATAAATGCCTTATTTATAACTGACCTAGAAAACAAATTATTTAGTTGTCTTTTCCTTTTCTCTTAGTTTATTTTTTAATGAAAATGAAACCACAAAGTAGTTTGATTATACCATTTCTCTTTTTAATAAAGTTTCATGTATCATAAACATAGCTATTTACATTTTTTTTTTCAACACCGTAACTGAGGTCTAGTAATAGGTAAATTTTTTACCTGGAGCAGGTGGTTAGTTAAAGGAGAATTATTTTTAGCCATTTAGCAACTATCCTAGTTATACTTGTCAGAGGAAATGAAACAAAGTGACAATATATGTATACAGATAACAGTTGTTGGTGTTTAGTTGCTAGGTTGTGTCTGATTCCTTTACAACCGCATGGAATGTAGCCCACCAGCCTCCTCTGTCCATGGAATTTCAAGCAAAAATGCTGGAGTGGATTGCTACTTCCTACTGCAAGGGATCTTCCCAACCCAGCGATTAAACCCACTTCTGCACTGACACGCAGAATCTGTACCGTTGAGCCACCTGGGAAGCCCACACATGACACGACTCTCACCAAGTATTGTTTTCTCTGAGGTACCACACTTCTTCATGCGCATCCTCACTTCCTGAGAAAATCAATCACATTTATACACATCTTTTCCTCTTGTTACAGCAGAAGATGTGCACCTGCTCCTGGCAGGGCCAGTCTCTCCCTGGACTCTGGAAACTGCATCCCTTCTTGCTTTCTCAAGAACTTAGTTCCCTCAGTCATCAGTTTTCCCTCCTGCATGAAGTTATCAGCAATATCTTCCATTAAAAACAGACAGCAAACAAACAGTCACTGTCTTTAACTCCATAACCTGCTCCAACACAGGTCCTTTGTTCCCTTGATAGCAGAACTGAAAGTGCTGTCCACACTTGTCTCTGTCTCCTCACCTGATGCATGCTTCCACCCGTTCCAATGGTTTCCCTTCCAGAGGGCCCTGCCCAACTCTGCACCCCAGTCTGCTGTTATCAAAACCATCATGACTATAATAATAATAATGGAAATGATTCCACGGTCTGTGGCCTCTTCCCAGTCTTTATCTTACTTAACCACTCAGTAACACTTGGCAGCTCCTTCCTTCTGGATACCCTCTAGTTCCCGGGCTCCATAACATCGCCTGCCAACCTTCCTTCTTCCTCAGCAGCTACTTCCTTTTAGTCTCTTGCGAGTTCCTTCTCCTCCCTCTGACTTACATCTTAGCGTGCCTCCCGACTTGAACTGGGCCCTTTTCTTCGTTTGGCCCTCCGGGGTGGGCTGAATATCGCCAAAGATTCCAGGTCCCACTCCCTGAACCTGTGAATGTTATCGTGTACAGCAAAAAGACTTTGCAGCTATGATTGTTAACAAATCTTGAGATGGGAAGTTTATGTTGGATTACCCAGATTGGCCCTAAATGTAACCGCAGTGTTCTTATGGGGCTGCCCACATGGCACAGTGGTAAAGAATCTGCCTACTGATGCAAGAGACATGGGTTTGATCCCTGGGATCAGGAAGATCCCCTGAAAGAGGAAATGTGGCAACCCACTCCAGTATTCTTGCCTGGGAAATCCCAGAGGAGCCTGATGGGCTACAGTCTATGGGGTTGGGAAGAGTTGGACACAAAAGAGTGACTGAATATGCCTGCAAGCACGGTGTTTTTATAAAAAAAGACGAGGGAGCTATGGGACACATGAAGGAAGGTGCTACGCTGCAGGCCTTGGAGATGCAGGAATGCTTCCTCAAGGCTGGAAAAGGCAAAGGACCGGATTCTCTCTTCGAGCCTCTGGAGGCCTGCTGGCACCTTGACTTTTTGCAGTGAAACTGATTTTGAACTTCAGATTTCCAGAACTGTTGAAAAATAAATGTGAGACTTTCCTGGTGGTCCAGTGGTTAAGAATCCGCCTTCCAATGCAGGGGACTCAGGTTCGATCCCTGACTGGGGAACTAAGATCCTACATGCTGAGGGGTAACTAAGCCTGAAACATGCAACTAGAGAAGCCTGCTGAGCTGCCATGAGGACCCAGTGCAGACAAAGAGAGAAAAGATAATCGTGTGCCACCAAGTCAGCGGTAGTTTGTTATACCCTCTCCGTACGTCATTTCACTCATCTTCCTGGATCTGAAAATCATCTTTATGCTAATAAACTCAAAATGTATTTCTTCCTGGGCTACAGACTCCAAACCCTGTTCAAGCAGATCACGGTGGCAGTCCCTACCCAGCCTCTCCAGGTCGCTTCTGTCCCTCTAACCACAGTCCACACAGTCCTCCAAATCTGATCACATCACTTAACCTGATACATTTCCTTTACTGTCTTTTGGTTTCACATTTAATAGTATCCAAACTCCTTACCTTCATCTATAAAACTCAGACTGATTTGGCTGCCCATTATGTCCACATCTCCAGCTTTACCTCTGACTCCACTCTGTTTCAGCTTTTATCAGTTCCTGTGCCCTGATAGTTCCTTCTTGCCTCAGGACCTTTGCACACACTGCTTTCTGTGCCTGGAAGCCTCTTTCCAGCACCCTCACTCTCTTTCCTAGTTCAGATGTAAGTTCCCCAGACTGCCCTCTATAAAGTGGACCCCTCCCAAGTTATTTCCAATTTCCATTATTTTCTTTAGTTGCCCTAATCCTGGGGCATATCCATCTTACCTGTTAGTTTGACTTTTGTCTGTCTCCTTGAAATCTAGGCTCCATGGAAACAAGGACCTCAAACCTGTTTTGCTCACTGCTGCACCCCAGCACAGATCACAGTGCAGATATACAATAGTTGCTCAGCAAACATTACTTAGATGAATAAATAAACATATAAACAGAACAGGCCGTGTAGTGGGCTTAACTCTCTTGACTTTGACTATTTTGGTCACAAAAGATTTCATATCCAAATGTCAAGGGTCTCTAATAAACAAAACAAGAGTTTTGGGACCATAGCTATGAGGCCTGCAGCTGCTTTGGCTTCCTTCTAACAAATCACACTGGAGTAAGGAGAGGGGGAAGGGAGGACTTCGAGGAGGGTGTGTTATTTAATCCCTAAATGCACCTTATAGCTATAAAGGGGGAGACAAACCCTAAATCAGTGGACAGTTAAACACATACTTGTTGAACTGTGATTGTGATTTTCATTAAGAAGGAAAAATAGAGGGGAATAGTAATGGATAACATGTACACAGCACTCATCAGTCGCCAGGCAACGTCCTAGGCACCTTCTGTATATTAACTCTTTCGATCTTTACCTCAATCCTAAGCAGTATAATCACCTTACAGATGAAAACACTGAGATACAGACGGGGCATGTAACTTTCCCAAAGCCCGCATCTGGCATCACAAGAATATTTAACAAAGGGGCCTAATCCTGTTTAGTGTTTCCAAGGAAGACTCTCCAGGGGAAGTGACATCCAGCAGAACAATCCAGGCAAAAAGGCTACTGTGGATGTGATTTGGGGCAGGTGAAGGTCTGGAGGAGGCAAGAGCTGGCAAAGTTGAAGAACTGAAGGGAAAGTAGTGAAACTGGTAAGGCAGGCAGTAGCCATGCTAAACAATTTGAATTTTATCCTAAAAATAAGGTACACTTTAAGAAGGGGAGTGATAGGATAAGACTGGAGCTTTTACAAATTCCCTTCGGCAGCTGCTGGGGAGAAGAGCTTGCAGGCCTGCAGGGCCTACCTGTAGGTGGTTAGGAGAGAGGATGGCAGCGCAGGTGGAGGAAAATGATCAAATGTTCAATATTTAGGAGCGAGAAGCTAGAGAATTTGGAAATTGGTTCAGGCAGCTGGGAGAGACAGCGCCGTCACACAGGGCAGTGCAGCTGTCCGGTTTGGGCGCGTGGTCGGGTGGCGCTGCTTTGAGCAAGATGGGGAAGACTGGAGTTCAGGCTGAGAGGAGACGAGGGTTGTGGTTCTGGCCATTGTGCAGTCCTGGTCCCATGAGTCTCCTAAGAGGAGGGTCGTGCAGGCCATGGGGCGAGGGCTCCGAGGGCAGGGCGGGGTGGAGATGTACACAGGGCAGGTGAGCGCACACAGAAGAGGCTTGCCTGCACGGACCTGCCCGTGTACAAAGAGCAGAGCCGGCAGCCCCGGCCCAAGGAGCCCTCCTGTTCAAAAGTCCAGCCAGCTCCAAGTGTTTCTGATCACAGCGTCTCCTGACTGTCTCTCAGCATCGCAGACCGAGGCTCCCGCGGGCAAAGCGAGAGGTGAAGCATAGACCCGTGAGACCGAGTCCGGCGCAGGCTCACCACCCCAAGCCCGCGCCTCCCTGGCCCCCAGTGTTCCTGCTAGAGGCCAGCGCCCCCTCTCCCACGTTTGCTCGGTCTAACCCGCTCGATCGCCTTTTAAGGCGCCCGTGGCTCTCCGAGGCCTTGGCACGGCCTGCTGACCTGATCTCGCCATGTAGAAATGCTGGGGGTGAGGCGTAAGGGGCCGTCCGGTCCACAGGGCGACAGGTCACTTTCGGAAGGGACTTCAAACTTCCCGGCGCCCGGAAGAGGAGGGGATGAAGGTGGGAGGGGCGCGAGGACTCGCCGAGGAGCTGCTCGCACGGACACCCGCTTCGGGGGTGGATCCCAGGGTTGCCGGCGCTGCCGCGCCCACCGCGCCCCGCGCCCCGCGGCTCCCGGAAACGCCGCGCCCCCTCGGCGCTCGCGCCCCTCTGAGGTTCCGGGAGAGCGTGCGGGGCGGGCCGAGAGCGCGCGGGGCGGCGGCAGCCGCAGCCGGGGCCTCACCGTGGGGTTCGCGCTTTGTTCGGCCGCAGACTCTCGCTCTCGGGCGCGCGGCGGCGGCGGCGCGGAGCCCGGGGACCTGCCGGAGTGGCTGCGCCCCGGCCGGCGGAGGAGGAGCGGGCGCGGCCCGGGCTCCCATGCCCGCGGAGCAGCCCCGGGACCCGCCAGGCCAGGCGCCCGGAGAAGACGGCTGCGGCGCATCGCGGTACGAGACCGGCGGAATGTGGGAGCCACCGGGGAGCGGGCAAAGGGAAAGCGAAACCCGCGGGCGGGGCTGGTGACGGCCTAAGGCGCAGCACCGCCCTCCCGACGCCGGCGGTCCCCAGGCCTGCCTCGCGAACCTGCCCGGCCCAGCCCAGCGCGCCGCAGCAATGGCCATTGCGCACCTTGCCACCGAGTATGTCTTCTCGGACTTCCTGCTGAAGGAGCCCTCGGAGCCCAAGTTTAAGGGGCTGCGGCTGGAGCTGGCCGTGGACAAGATGGTCACGTGCATCGCCGTGGGGCTGCCTCTGCTGCTCATCTCGCTGGCTTTCGCGCAAGAAATCTCCATTGGTGAGGCCTGGGGCTGGCGGTATCGGGGCCGGCTAGGCCGGCGTTATCAGAGGTGCCCTGGTCTCTGGTTGGAAGTGATTTTACCGCGCGCCCCTGGCGGTGCTCGCCGTTGTCATGGGCATGCACGTTGGGAAGGAAGGTAGCCAGATACGATGGTCTGAAGCATTCTTTGTCCACGTGCTCCCCGCCCCCCCCAGCCGTGGACCCTGCTTGTATCCCACTCGCCAGTTCTGTTCCTGCTGCCCACTGGTGGCTTACTGGCAGTGTGCCCAGTCAGTGCCTACTGCTGACTTTGCCTTAGTGTTCACGCCTCACTCCTAAGACCGGCGCCGTTGTCACTAGATTTGCCTGGAACAACTGTCTCCTCTTCCCTCCACCCCCATATTTCTGCAGTCATCCAAAATTTGTATCAGAGAACCTCCCGAGTGTCTAAATGGAGGATATGAGGAAAAGTACCCCAATCAAAGTGCTTTCTCCCTTGTCTTACATTTAATTAAGTTATACTGAGACTTAGCCGCTGCAGGGTTGTGAATGATGGGAAATAACTGCCCTTGGCCAGTATTAGAAGGATATCCAAATCCTCTACCTGGATGGTCTTTTGTTTGAATGGGAGATGAATGAATCGCATTAATGTAAATTCTCATGTGTCATAGCAACAGTTCTGTGAGATTCTGAAAGTCTGGTGGCCTGGGCAGGATCACGTGGCTAAGAAGCAGCTGGTCTTCCTTACCAGCTGTTCTGACTTTGGCCAGGCGGGTTTGGGTGGTGGGGGGGTTGGTGGGGGGGAGAGTGAGTCAACAGGAAGGCAGTGTGTGAGGCTAGACACAGCTCTGCTGAGCGGAGGTGGCTGGTGGGCTGAAGGATGGGGAAAGCTTGTGTGAGAAGCTGGGCTGGCCCTGAGCCCCTGTCCGTGGGTGGGATGTGGATTAGCAGAGTTGAGACTTATGCCAGGACTTTGAGATGGCCGAGAAGGCCCAGTTCTTGGAAGGACAGACACAGCGAGCGAGCATCCTCGCTGAGGCAGAAGGATTGGTCAGGGTTTCCAGGATATGAGAGTGAATGTGGGCCTGAGTCAGTGAAAACAGAACAGAAGACTTGATGGTTTAAAAAGTGAAAAGTTATGATTTAAGTAGAGGCTGGACTAGCTGGAAACAGCACTTAATAAGTAACAGGCTGAGGGTAGTGCGTAAGGTCTGTGAAGGGGAGGCGGTTAGAGCTAGGAAGGATGCCATAAAGATTCGGAATCAGTTGAGGTCTTGTGTGAGTGTGGGCCCCATGACTAGATGGGAAAGGTTGGGAGGTTTCCAGGAGCAAGGAGCCATGCTCTTGGGCATATAGCTTTCCAGAGGCCCCAAAGGGCCGAACTGATCAGAGGTACCGGAAAGGCTGCAGGCCTAGTGACTGGGGAGTGATATTGGTGGAAACAGGGAAGTTGAGGGCAGAGTTGGTTAGAAAAAGGTTGCAGTGAGCTTGATTTTGTGATCTGCACCACAGCATTGTTCACCTTGGCAGGAAGTCGCCAAGTTCATTCTGAAAAGTAGTCTTCAGTTTTCCTGGTCACTGGGCAGGCATCGATAGTCGAAGCTTTCCCTTTGCCTTCCTGTGAATTGAGGTTTCGGGAGAAAGGAAAACCACAAAGTAGCATGGACCCTGGAGATGATCTCCTCCTTCAGTGAATGTTTCCTGAGGACCCAGTGCTGGGCAGACATGCCCTGCTGTGGGGGAGCAGCCATCTGATGCCAGGAGCTGGGTATCCTCTGTGATCAAACCTTACCTCTAGCCCACGAATTCCAGGGACTCTAAAGAGCGCTGTTGGCCCCTTCTAACTGATGGGCTGTCTGAAAGGCGTTTGCTGTGGATAGGTTTACCCAGTGGGAGGCTGAGCTTATGCTGTTGTTTTTTGGGGGGGGGGGGAAGGTTGAAGGAGTTTGAGGTGTGGTCCTCATCCTGCCCTGTAGGAGTTTACCATCCAGCTGGGCACAGGAGCAGACTTGCTGGAGGTAATGTGGTTCAGCCGTGTGTGATCCAATGACAGGGCAGTGTTAAACTTGGAGCACCAGGTGGAAGGAACTTGGGTGAAGCTGTCAGCAGACTCCTGTATACTGAGAGCTTCAGGACACTCGAGAGGAGGAAGGCAGGACCAGGGATGACATTAGACGAAGCCAGAAGACAGACTTCAGAGAGGAGAGAAGAGGTACAGGAAAGAGTGCGTGGAACTGGTCTGGTGGGGTCCTGCATGCTCTTGGAGGTGGGAGCAGAAGGGGCTCTGCCTAGCCGTCCGTCACCAGCATTTGTGGGTCGTCACAGAGGTGATGCGGTGTGGCAGGGCAGAGAGGGGCTGGTGCCCACCGGCACGGTGGAGGGCACACTGGCGGCCTTTGCAGCAACCTGGAGCTGTCCCTGCTCATTGGTCCTGCCTGCCCTGCCACAGCCAGAATTACAAGCAGAGCCATTCTGGAGGGAGTTGATCTGGAGGGAATCATTTAATTTTTGAGTTGTGGCTGGAGAGTTTTAAAGGCTTTTGCAAAGTGAGCTGCTGATGTTGGATTGATGTAAGAATTAAAATAGGCCCCTGGTCTGGTTAAGCCTGATACTTCGCTCAGCTCTTCTAAAGCATTGCATGCCTGGGTCCCCTAGAGGGTAAGCTGGGTAGGGGGACAAAAAACCCCGATTCCACACTAACTGATGCACAGCAGAAGACAGTTTAAATTTGACTGTGACTCTGGGCTGGTAAGACTGTGCGATCGGAGACAGAGAAGAGGCAGTTGGCACTGACCGTGTTTTTTAAGCTTTCACTTTTTCTCTTCCCTTGCCTTGCATCATGTCTTGTATACAACAAGTGCTCAATTAAGATGCCGTGAAAGAAATGTAGGAGCGTGTGAGAGAGCTCTCCTGGGTTTGCCCTTGGAGAACGGCTGGGCTGAGGTGGGGAGGGACATCCAGAGAGGGAGGCCAGGCTTCCGTGTCCAGGTCAGAAGCTCAGGTCAGGATCGAGGTTGCAGCGGCCAGGTCCCAACCTGGAATTCACAAGCTGGAGGTGAGGGGTCCCTGGTACGGGGGGGACTTCCTTGTTGCTGGGGTCCTCGTGTCATTTAATAACACAAGGGCTGCCCTGGTGAGGTCAGCCCTGGTTCCCTCCCTGAGGTCCCGCTCTGAGGACAGTACTGCAGGATATGTTCAGAGTGGAGGCACCGGTTGCCCCACTTGACTTACAAGCATAGGATGTATTGCAAGTACCTCAAATTCCCTTTTGCAGCACTTTTGGGGCAAGGGAGAATCTGTTTGAAATGTCGAAGGCGGTTGAGTGTCATTCTGTGTGGCTTGGAGAACACACGACTGTCACCATATGGCAGGTGCGGGGGTCAGAGTTCTGTGCCACAAAATGACCCTCATTTCTAACACACATTTGCAGATGCCTCTAGAGGTACAGCATCTGTCACCTTGACTCTCTGCCTATCTCTGTATATTTCTGTATCTACAGAGAGTTTAGGAAATACCAGAGTGACAGCTCTGTGTAGAATACAAGCATAATTGGGTTACATGGCCTTCATGCTCTGAAATTCTAGGAGTCTTTATCTCAAGCATTGAAGAAACTAATTCCCTAAGCATGCTACTTTTCAACAGACCAGACCCTGAATGGGATTTGTGCTCTTGGGGTCTTTTGCTGGGTCTGCAGTGCCCTTGGCCTAGGGCTGTAGGTGACCCGAGGCCGAGGTGTCCTCCCTTGGGGTCTGCTTTGACTCTGGAGCCCCAGCCTGGCGCCTTGGGAGACGCTGGGAGAGCGGAGTCCCTGTGTCCTGCCAGGATGCGGCCTGCCGGGTCCCAGTCTGGCCAGACCAGATGAGCAGCAGGGGCAACCGCTAGACCCCGGGGAAGGGTGTCTGGTCTGCGCAGGGAGCCTGCTCCCCCGCTGCCCTCCTGGTGGGCGGCTGTGGTTCTGGGCAGAGGGATGTGGTCTCTCTGCTGCTGCCATTCATGGGCGGGTGCCCGGCCAGCCCCAGGGGGCCAGGGGACAGGCAGCTGCAGCCTCTTCCAGAGCTGTTAGCGCCCAGCTCCCCTCGTGTCTCTGTCATCCGCTCCTCTGTGGCTGAGTGTAGGGACGCCTTTGGGAATGTGTTCACGCTGCCTTCAGCATGCAGCCGGTGGCACAGCTAATTGTTCTTTTCAGGCGTGTCTCTAAGAATGGGCTAATACTTAGGGTCTCAGGGCAAAGGTCCCAAAACAGCACATCCTCAACTCAAATTTTAAGCCAAAACACATCCTGGTCCCCTTCCAGAAGGATGCCTGCTGTCCAGAGAGGCTACTGATACATACATGTTTTTCTTCGTTCATTTTTTTAAAATGTATTTTTATTGTACAGATAGTACCTACATACCTTCTCAGGGTAATTCTTAAGCCTTCCCCGTGTGTTAGAGGTGACCACCGTGGACACTATGTAGAGCTGAAAAAGACCCCTTTCTCTGCATTAATATAAAGTTTAGACACTTTTTTAAACCAAACTGAGTCACGTCATCGTGGTTTGCACTTTCCCACCCAGTATGGTATGGAGAGCCTTCTGTGTCAGTACTGAAGAGTCACCTCACTGTTTTTTAGTGGACAGGCAGACAGAGATACTCCATAGGATGAAATGTTCTTGCCATAGTTCACCCAGTCATTTTCCTGGGGATGTGCATGTAGTTTCTTCCTAATTTTCCATGATTACACATCAGGCTTGTTGGTACATAAATCTCTGTAACTGCTGCCCCCCTCCCAGCATTGAAAGGAAAAGAGAAGAGACCAGTATCATTTCCCAGAAGGATGGAGTCATTCTCCAGGATAGTTCTGCATTCCTGAGTTACTATTTCAAGTAAAAGTCAATGCGCCTGTGTACCCTCCAGCTCCAGCTCCCTCTAAATGTGACTCAGAAGAGGGGAAGAGGAATTTTGATGTGTTCCTCGTTTTAAGAAAGAAATCACCTCTTTGAGGCGTAAGGTTGCAAGTTTCCATGGACTTTTCTGATGTGTTCTCAAAGCACGGTGTTCCCTTCTATGCACTTACCCAAGTTCTGATTTGTTAATTATTTGCATAATTGTTTGTTGAATGCTGTCTCTCCACCAGACTGTAAGTTCACTGGGGTCAGGGACCATTTATCCTCTATGGGGTTGACTGCTCTGTCCTAGCGTCCAGCAAAAAACTTGATACATAGTAGGCATTCAGTGGAGTTTGTAAAGGAACGGAATCATCAAGGATGTCAGTAGGATTTTAGCATTTGGGGATCCTGAGTGTTAGTTATTCAGTTGTCTGTAAGACAGGAATTTATGTATCTTGAAAGAATTTGTCCTAAAAAAAAATCACCATCAAAAATATGTGAAAACTCTGTATAATGTCATTGGAGAGAACTGGAGTAACAGCAATAGAGCAAAGAATGTGAGCTGATGGATAATAAGCAAACATTTAGTCATGATGAGATCGATTTTAAAAATATAACAGAATTTACCCCAGTAGCATTTGTTCTGTTTCAATGCCCATTGTTCCCTGACTTTAAAGAACTCAGTGACTTAGCTCTATATTTAATTATTTTCGAATCCCTTTCTCTTTTCCAAAGAGAAATGAAAATGTGAAAAGAAGATGAAGTTGTGGGGGGAAAAACTCTGTTATTTCGAAACAGATGAAACTCCTATCCTTAGCAAAAGCTGAACATGTGTCTTGAAATCTTTGCAGAGTCTAGGTTTGGATTAGCAACATCCTTTTAGAAACCATTCGAACACCCACCCCTTCCTCTGCAGGTTGCTTCCTTGGAGTGCTTTCTTCTCAAACCCCTACCTGGGGCAGTGAGTTTGGTCCAGAGAAGGGGTGAAGTTTGGGAGCACCTTCCCCCGGCTGAGTGAGCTGGGTGCAGCTGTGTCCCTTGGGGCTGCCTGGGGGCAGCTGGGACGTTGGTTTCCAGGCGGGAAAGCACCGAGGTGAGCCTGGCTCCGTGTGGGGCATAGGGGGGATTCTTCCCACTTATTCATCCTCTCTAAAGCTTGCACCCATTTTTCTCAAAGGCCATTTACATATGTGTATATTTATCTGATTATAAAGATATGACTTCCTGTAGAAAACATGGGCAATGTAGAACAGAGCAATAATTCCAGCACTATTACAATGCTGAGGTAACCGCTGTCAAACCTTTGTGTGTTCTCCCCCTCTCTTTATTGTATATACATAACTGACAACTTGTATTCTGCCTTTGAAAAACCAAACTTAATATTTCGGGTGATTTTACCTCTTTCTTAAATCTGACAAACTTGCCTTTTGTGGCTACCAAAGTAAACATCGAAAAGGTGTGTGGAAATTGAACGCTTTTGTGATTTTTTGCTAATACAAATAGCAATGTGAGGAACACTCCTGAACATAAACCTCTAAACTAAGGGTCTCAGTATTTAAACAAATTGTGTATAAATCTAATTACAAAGTGTAGGAACATTTTCAGGATTCTAGATTTAAATGGCTGGTTGCTCTCTGGAAAGATCATTTGTTGTTGAATCTTCCAGCAGTTAGGAGGGTCCCCTTGCTCCTGGTTTCCAGAGTGTATGATTTTTTGTATCTCATTTACCCAGGTATCTCCTTACATCTAGAAATAAACCAGGGTATTGACAAGCAACAGACAAAGTGACTGACTTGCCGCAACAGCTTGTTACATCTTTAATAGATAAATTCCTCAAAATATATTGCTACAGAATTATAGGAAGGGGATCATTACTGGGAATTTGTCAAGTTACCTGACAAATTTCTACATTTGGGGACTCATTAAATTTACTTTCACTTCATTGTTTTTTGCCTTTTGATTAATTAATTAATTTATTAGGCTGCATCAAGTCTTAGTTGCCATATATCTTGTAGTGGGAAACTTACTGCCCTGAGGCATGTGGGATCTTAGTTTCCAAACCAGGGATCAAACCTTGGTCCCTTGCATTGCAAGGCAGATTCTTAACCACTGGACCACCAGGGAAGTCCCTCACTTCATATTTTGGTTATTGCTGTTACTACTGTCTTTGTGATTGAGAGAAGCTGGAAGGTTAAGGATGGGATAAATGAGGTGGAAATGCTTTGAGAAAGTTATCACTTCCAAGTAGGCTCAGAACATGGTGAATATTCAGTATGAAGGATGAAGAGGTTCTCCATGGATCAGTGTATCAGCTGATGAGATAGGCTGGGGCAGTGTGTCTGCCCTGAGATGCTCTCGAGTAGATATCCCACCATTCTGCTGCTGTGCTGGTGGAGGGGACTTTCTAGATAGTTTTTTATTTATTTACTTTTTATTTTATTTTTTATTAGTTAGAGGCTAATTACTTCACAACATTTCAGTGGGTTTTGTCATACACTGATATGAATCAGCCATGGATTTACACGTATTCCCCATCCCGATCCCCCCTCCCACCTCCCTCTCCACCCAATTCCTCTGGGTCTTCCCAGTGCACCAGGCCCGAGCACTTGTCTCATGCATCCCACCTGGGCTGGTGATCTGTTTCACCATAGATAGTATACATGCTGTTCTTTCACAACATCCCACCCTCACCTTCTCCCACAGAGTTCAAAAGTCTGTTCTGTACATCTGTGTCTCTTTTTCTGTTTTGCACATAGGGTTATCGTCACCATCTTTCTAAATTCCATATATATATGTTAGTATGCTGTAATGTTCTTTATCTTTCTGGCTTACTTCACTCTGTATAAGGGGATCCAGTTTCATCCATCTCATTAGAACTGATTCAAATGAATTCTTTTTAACGGCTGAGTAATATTCCATGGTGTATATGTACCACAGCTTCCTTATCCATTCATCTGCTGATGGGCATCTAGGTTGCTTCCATGTCCTGGCTATTATAAACAGTGCTGCGATGAACATTGGGGTGCACGTGTCTCTTTCAGATCTGGTTTCCTCGGTGTGTATGCCCAGAAGTGGGATTGCTGGGTCATATGGCAGTTCTATTTCCAGTTTTTTAAGAAATCTCCACACTGTTTTCCATAGTGGCTGCACTAGTTTGCATTCCCACCAACAGTGTAAGAGGGTTCCCTTTCCCCACACCCTCTCCAGCATTTATTGCTTGTAGACTTTTGGATAGCAGCCATCCTGACTGGTGTGTAATGGTACCTCATTGTGGTTTGATTTGCATTTCTCTGATAATGAGTGATGTTGAGCATCTTTTCATGTGTTTGTTAGCCATCTGTATGTCTTCTTCTGGAGAAATGTCTGTTTAGTTCTTTGGCCCATTTTTTGATTGGGTCATTTATTTTTCTGGAATTGAGTTGCAGGAGTTGCTTGTATATTTTTGAGATTAATCCTTTGTCTGTTTCTTCATTTGCTATTATTTTCTCCCAATCTGAGGGCTGTCTTTTCACCTTACTTATAGTTTCCTTTGTTGTGCAAAAGCTTTTAAGTTTCATTAGGTCCCATTTGTTTAGTTTTGCTTTTATTTCCAATATTCTGGGAGGTGGGTCATAGAGGATCTTGCTGTGATTTATGTCTGAGAGTGTTTTGCCTATGTTCTCCTCTAGGAGTTTTATAGTTTCTGGTCTTACATTTAGATCTTTAATCCATTTTGAGTTTATTTTTGTGTATGGTGTTAGAAAGTGTTCTAGTTTCATTCTTTTACAAGTGGTTGACCAGTTTTCCCAGCACCACTTGTTAAAGAGGTTGTCTTTTTTCCATTGTATCCTTGCCTCCTTTGTCAAAGATAAGGTGTCCATAGGTTCGTGGATTTATCTCTGGGCTTTCTATTCTGTTCCATTGATCTATATTTCTGTCTTTGTGCCAGTACCATACTGTCTTGATGACTGTGGCTTTGTAGTAGAGTCTGAAGTCAGGCAGGTTGATTCCTCCAGTTCCATTCTTCTTGCTCAAGATTACTTTGGCTATTCGAGGTTTTTTGTATTTCCATACAAATTGTGAAATTCTTTGGTCTAGTTCTGTGAAAAATACCGTTGGTAGCTTGATAGGGATTGCATTGAATCTATACATTGCTTTGTGTAGAATCGCCATTTTGACAATATTGATTCTTCCAATCCATGAACACGGTATGTTTCTCCATCTGTTTGTGTCCTCTTTGATTTCTTTCATCAGTGTTTTATAGTTTTCTATGTATAGGTCTTTTGTTTCTTTAGATAGATATACTCCTAAGTATTTTATTCTTTTTGTTGCAATGGTGAATGGTATTGTTTCCTTAATTTCTCTTTCTGTTTTTTCATTGTTAGTATATGGAATGCAAGGGATTTCTGTGTGTTAATTTTATATCCTGCAACTTTACTATATTCATTGATTAGCTCTAGTAATTTTCTGGAAGAGTCTTTAGGTTTTCTATGTAGAGGATCATGTCATCTGCAAACAGTGAGAGTTTCACTTCTTGTTTTCCTATCTGTATTCCTTTTACTTCTTTTTCTGCTCTGATTGCTGTGGCCAAAACTTCCAACACTATGTTGAATAGTAGTGGTGAGGGTGGGCACCCTTGTCTTGTTCCTGATTTCAGGGGAAATGCTTTCAATTTTTCACCATTGAGGGTGATGCTTGCTGTGGGTTTGTCATATATAGCTTTTATTATGTTGAGGTATGTTCCTTCTATTCCTGCTTTTTGGAGAGTTTTAATCATAAATGAGTGTTGAATTTTGTCAAAGGCTTTTTCTGCATCTATTGAGATAATCATATGGTTTTTATCTTTCAATTTGTTAATGTGGTGTATTACATTGATTGATTTGCAGATATTAAAGAATCCTTGCATTCCTAGGATAAAGCCCACTTGGTCATGATGTATGATTTTTTTAATATGTTGTTGGATTCTGTTTGCTAGAATTTTGTTAAGGATTTTTGCATCTATGTTCATCAGTGATATTGGCCTGTAGTTTTCTTTTTTTGTGGCATCTTTGTCTGGTTTTGGAAATAGGGTGATGGTGGCCTCATAGAATGAGTTTGGAAGCTTACCTTCTTCTGCAATTTTCTGGAAGAGTTTGAGTAAGATAGATGTTAGCTCTTCTCTAAATTTTTGGTAGAATTCAGCTGTGAAGCCATCTGGTCCTGGGCTTTTGTTTGCTGGAAGATTTTTGATTACAGTTTCGATTTCCTTGCTTGTGATGGGTCTGTTAAGATCTTCTATTTCTTCCTGGTTCAGTTTTGGAAAGTTATACTTTTCTAAGAATTTGTCCATTTCATCCAAGTTGTCCATTTTATTGGCATAGAGCTGCTGGTAGTAGTCTCTTATGATCCTTTGTAGTTCAGTGTTGTCTGTTGTGATCTCTCCATTTTCATTTCTAATTTTGTTAATTTGGTTCTTCTCCCTTTGTTTAATGAGTCTTGCTAATGGTTTGTCAATTTTGTTTATTTTTTCAAAAAACCAGCCTTTAGCTTTGTTGATTTTTGCTATGGTCTCTTTAGTTTCTTTTGCATTTATTTCTGCCCTAATTTTTAAGATTTCTTTCCTTCTGCTAACCCTGGGGTTCTTCATTTCTTCCTTGTCTAATTGCTTTAGGTGTAGAGTTAGGTTATTTATTTGACTTTTTTCTTGTTTCTTGAGGTAAGCCTGTAATGCTATGAACCTTCCCCTTAGCACTGCTTTTACAGTGTCCCATAGGTTTTGGGTTGTTTTGTTTTCATTTTCATTCATTTCTATACATATTTTGATTTCTTTTTTGATTTCTTCTATGATTTGTTGGTTATTCAGAAGCGTGTTATTTAGCCTCCATATGTTTGAATTTTTAACAATCTTTTTCCTGTAATTGAGATCTAATCTTACTGCACTGTGGTCAGAAAAGATGACTGGAATGATTTCAACTTTTTTGAATTTTCCAAGACCAGATTTATGGCCCAGAATGTGATCTATTCTGGAGAAGCTTCCGTGTGCACTTGAGAAAAAGGTGAAGTTGATTGTTTTGGGGTGAAATGCCCTATAGATATCAATTAGGTCTAGGTGGTCCATTGTGTCATTTAAGGTTTGTGTTTCCTTGTTAATTTTCTGTTTAGTTGATTTATCTATAGGTGTGAGTGGGGTATTAAAGTCTCCCACTATTATTGTGTTACAACTTCCTCTTTCATACTCATTAGTGTTTGCCTTACATATTGTGGTGCTCCTATGTTGGGTGCATATATATTTATAATTGTTATATCTTCTTCTTTGATTGATCCTTGGATCATTATGTAGTGTCCTTCTTTGTCTCTTTTCACATCCTTTATTTGAAAGTCTATTTTATCTGATATGAGTATTGCGACTCCTGCTTTCTTTTGGTCTCCGTTTGCGTGAAATATTTTTTTCCAGCCCTTCACTTTTAGTCTGTATGTGTCTCTTGTTTTGAGGTGGGTCTCTTGTAGACAGCATATATAGGGGTCTTGTTTTTGTATCCATTCAGCCAGTCTTTGTCTTTTGGTTGGGGCATTCAACCCATTTACATTTAAGGTAATTATTGATAGGTGTGGTTCCGTTGCCATTTACTTTGTTGTTTTGGGTTCACATTTATACAACCTTTCTGCATTTCCTGTCTAGAGAAGATCCTTTAGCATTTGTTGAAGAACTGGTTTGGTGGTGCTGAATTCTCTCAGCTTTTGCTTGTCTGTAAAGCTTTTGAATTCTCCTTCATATCTGAATGAGATCCTTGCTGGGTACAGTAATCTAGGTTGTAGGTTATTCTCTTTCATTACTTTCAGTACGTCCTGCCATTCCCTTCTGGCCTGGAGGGTTTCTGTTGATAGATCAGCTGTTATCCTTATGGGAATCCCTTTGTGTGTTGTTTGTTGTTTCTCCCTTGCTGCTTTTAGTATTTGTTCTTTGTGTTTGATCTTTGTTAATTTGATTAATATGTGTCTTGGGGTGTTTCACCTTGGGTTTATCCTGTTTGGGACTCTCTGGGTTTCTTGGACTTGGGTGGCTATTTCCTTCCCCATTTTAGGGAAGTTTTCAGCTCTTATCTCCTTGAGTATTTTCTCATGGCCTTTCTTTTTGTCTTCTTCTTCTGGGACTCCTATGATTCGAATGTTGGGGCGTTTCACATTGTCCCAGAGGTCCCTGAGGTTGTCCTCATTTTTTTTTATCCTTTATCTTTTTTCCTCTCTGCCTCATTTATTTCCACCATTTTGTCTTCTACCTCACTTATCCTATCTTCTGCCTCCGTTATTCTACTCTTGGTTCCCTCCAAAGTGTTTTTGATCTCATTCATTGCATTATTCATTTTTAATTGACTCTTTTTTATTTCTTCTAGTTCTTTATTAAACATTTCTTGCATCTTTTCAATCTTTGTCTCCAGGCTATTTATCTGTAACTCCATTTTGTTTTCAAGATTTTGGATCATTTTTATTATGATTATTCTAAATTCTTTTTCAGGTAGATTCCCTATCTCCTCCTCTTTTGTTTGACTTGGTGGGCATTTTTCATGTTCCTTTACCTGTTGGGTATTACTTGCCTTTTCATCTTGTTTAGATTGCTGTGTCTGGAATAGGCCTTCTCTTTTTCTTTTTTGTACGGTTATAGTGTATTGAAAATGAAAGTTAAGGAGTAGTAGAGGAGTACTAGAGGACTTTAAAAGAAATAAGAGAAAAAAAAATAGAAAATAGACGAGAAGAAGAAAAAAAAAAAGAAAGAAAAAAAATTTTTTTCCTAATTAAAATAATCGTAAAAATCTATGAAAATGAAAGTTAAGGAGTAATTTGGGAGTAATAGGGCATTTTAAAGCAAAATAAAAGAGAAAAAAATAAAAAAGAAAAATTTTTTTTCCTTACTAAAAAAAAAAAGTAAAAATATATCTAGGAATTTCTCTGGAGCTGTTGCGGTCAGTGTGGGTTTGGCTCAGTTTCAGATAGCTCCTCGTTCCAGGTTACACTTCTCGATATCTACAGGCCCCTTCCGGTGTAGTCGGTGTTTTCTACAGGGATTTTAATCTGTTGCACCAGTCCCTTCTGAAGCGGTTCCCTTTGTTTATTTGGCTTCTGTTTGCTGGTCTCTTCAGAGCCTCATTTCCGCCCTGACACAGGCGGGCGGAGGTGGACTCTTATCCAGGTAGCTAGTTCCGTCGCTCTGCGGGGAGGGGCTGGCGCTGCAGGGATGGGCTGTCGCTGCTTTCTCCATCTGCGCTGCTCAGGCTCCCGGCTGCTCTATATGGAGCGCGCCCCGCGCTGCGCGCGGTTCCAGCCCTCGGGTGTTCCACAAAAGCACAGAACAAAAAGCTGCGCCTGCTTTTTGTGCCTTCCCAGTCAGAGCGGTCCAGGCAGCCAGAGGCTTGACGGGCGCACTCTCCCCAGTGTGGCATGCCCACTCCCTTCTGCAGTCCCAGTCTCAGTTTCCACGGGCACCAATCGGGTGCGTGCGCCTTCTGCCCTCCGCGTCCCCAGCCCCAGTCCCCGCCTGCGCCTGTTGGGTGCCTGCGCCCTGTGTCTCGCCACGACCCTCCAGGCGGATGTCGACCATCCAGAATCTCAGGAGGTCTTTGATTAGAAAGTGGAGGCCTGTTTGCAGTGCGGCAGGGGATGCGGTCCTTAGGGCCGAGCCTGCCCCTTTCCCCTGCCCCCTGCCTCCTGCCTCCGGCGGGGCTGGGCCTGTCCGCAGCCTGCCAGCTCTTCTCTGGACTTTCTCGGTCCCTTTGTTCTGCGAACGGCCGGCAGTGTGTTTGGGCCGGTTAATTTTCTCTCTCTTTTGCTCTCCCACAGTTCAAGTTGGCAACTCAAAAAGCTCCCTACGATTGTCCTCAGGGCACTCAGGCCCGGACCCTACCCCAAGCAATGCCGCCGGCTCCTCTCCGTTCTGCCCCCACTTGCTGGTGGCAGATGCGGGTGTCTGGGGTACTTTTCTGCTGCTTTTAGTTGCTTTTAGGCTCGTAATCTGTGGGTTTTATTTATTGTTTCCCTCCCAGTCAGGTTGCCCTCTGAGATTCAAACACTTCCCCCAGGCCCGCCAGTGCGAGGGTTTCCCGGTGTCTGGAAACGTCCTCTATTGAGACTCCCTTCCCGGGACGGATCTCCGTCCTTAGCTCTTTTGTCTCACTTTTTATCGTTTATATTTTGTCCTACCTCCTTTTGAAGACAATGGGCTGCTTTTCTGGATGCCTGATGACCTCAGCTAGCGATCAGAAGTTGTTTTGTGAAGTTTGCTCTGCGTTCAGTTATTCTTTTGATGAATTTGTAGGAGAGAAAGTGGTCTCCCTGTCCTACTCCTCCGCCATCTTGGCTCTAGGGACTCCCCAGATAGTTTTAATTTGCCACGTGTCTGTATGTTTATGTTAAAGTTCAGAGCAAGAGGAAATTAATACCCTGCCTTTTTTTTTTTTTTTTTTTTAAAAAGCATACCCCAATCTTGGTCTCTTTCCTAGAGGTAACTACTATTACTGTTTACTGTGTATCCTTTTGCATTGCTCAATGTTCCTATGGAAAAATATGATATTATTTAGCACTTTATCAGAGTTAAATTTGTAACAAAATATTATGTCATGTATTAACATTTGCTCCTTTCTCTATGTGTCCCAGAGATATTTTGGTGTCTATAGTTCTGCCTCATTCTTTTTAATTGCCTATAATTTTCCATTGTATGACTATACCTTAGTTCACTTAACCTTTCTGTTAAGGGACATGTAGGTTCATTCCACTTTTTTCTGCTGCAAATAGTGGTTCAGTGAACATCCTTGGATGTGCTTCCTTATGCAAAATGTGTTTCTATAGGGCAGTGTTTCTCAAACTTTTTGGTCTCAGGACACTTTTATATTTTATACTGTTACTAAATTTTATTGAGGATTTCCAAAGAGCTTTTGTTTGTAGGTTATATCCATTAGTATTTATCACATTAGCAATTAAAACTGAGAGATTTGCAAGATATTCATTCATTTAAAATATAAGCCCATTACATGTTAACGTATATTTTATGAAAAAATAAGTTTAAAAACAAAAGCTTAGCAAGAAGAGTGGCATTGGTTCCCAGTTTTGCAAGTCTCCGAAGACTACAGACCATTGCCTGTTCCTCATTCATTGCATAGTGATGCGCCACGTCAGTAGCTTCTGGAAGCACTATCGAACATAAGAGAGAATGAGATTAAGAAGGTAGGTAACAATTTAGTAATATTATGAGAAGAGGGTTCACATCACAAACCTACTTCAAGAGTCTGAGGTTCTGGACCCCACTTCTCTGGGGTCAAAGAGTAGTGTTTGCAGCTAGCACCACATGAGGTGTGCACGTTTCATGTTCACAAGGCACTTCCAGTTGCCCTTCAGAGCTCCTTCTATACCCGTCAAGATGTAGGGAGCAGCCCCTTCCCCACTTCCTTCCTCCTACGGAGGAAGCTTTCAGTTACTCATTCTCTTGATGGAAATCACATCTCACACATCAACTCTGCTGCTGCTGCTTAAGTCGCTTTAGTTGTGTCCGACTCTGTGTGACCCCATAGACAGCAGTGCACCAGGCTCCTCCATCCATGGGATTTTCCAGGCAAGAGTACTGGAGTGGGGTGCCATTGCCTTCTCCGACACATCAACTCTACTTCAATTAAAAAAAAACATTGGGGATTTTCCTGGTGATCCCGTGGTTGGGAATCCTCCTGCCAATGTAGGGGGATGCGGGCTCGATCCCTGATTCAGTCGGAGCTCACACACTGCGAGGCAGCCCGGGCGCTTCAGCTGAGAGTCTGGGCGCTGAGGGCCTGGGCACCGCATCGGGAGGGGCCGCCGCGACCCGAAGCGCCGCTGGAGAAGCAGCCCAGTTGCTGATATAGAGAAAGCCTGCACAAAGCAAAACCCAGCATAGCCAAGAATAAATACGTTTTTTAAAATTAAAAAAAAAAAAATTCTTAAAAAAGTACACACAAAGCTTGGGGCTGTCCTCTAACTCTTGGCAGTGTCCAGAGGCTGCTCACTGTCTCCAGGTGATTCTCCATTGCCTTCTGGTCTGGAGTGCTTGGTCCTAAAGACTATGAGGTCTCAGTTTGTTATTACTAGCTTATAAAATATTTCCTGCCACAGTCTCTTTTTATCTTTTTTTTTTCAAACCTAAAAAGTTAGAAAATAAGCTGTTTCCCTTCTAAGCCCTGTTTCCTGCTTAACTAAGGAGCAAAATGAGCAGGTGTAATTTTTTAGGAAATACAAAGATGTGTTTAAGAAGTCTTCTTTTAATTTTGAATTAAAGGATAATTTCTTTACAGTATAGTGGTGGTTTCTGCCATACATCAGCGTGAATCAGCCATAGGCATATATAGATGCCCTCCCTCCCCCTTCCCTCCCCATCCCACCTCTCTAGGTTGTCACAGAGCAGGAGCTTTGGGCTCCCTGCATCATATAGCAGATTCCCACTGGCTGTCTCTTTTACCTGTGGTAATCGTGTGTTTCAGTGCTGCTCTCTGAAGTCATCCCACCCCCTCCTTTGTGTCCAGAAGTCTGTTATGTCTACTGCCCTGCAAGTGGGATCATCAGTACTTATATATGCGTTAATATACGATATTTGTCTTTCTCTTTCTGACTTACTTCACTGTGTATAATAGGCTCTAGGTTCATCCACCCCAGTCAGTTCAGTTCAATTCAGTTGCTCAGTCGTGTCTGACTCTTTGCGACCACATGGACTGTAGCACACCAGGCCTCCCTGTCCATTAGAACTGACTCAAACGCATTCCTTTTTATAGCTGAGTAATATTCCATTATGTATACATAGCATCACTTCTGTATCCTTCCATCTACCAGTGGACATCTGGGTTGCGTCCGTTTCCCAGCTCTTGTACACAGTGCTGCAGGGAACGTTGGGTACACGTGTCTTTTTCAGTCATGGTTTCCCCAGGCTGTGGCCCAGTAGTGGGGCTGCTGGGTCATATGGTGGTTTTCATGGGCTTCCCAGGTGGCTCATTGGAGAGAATCCGCCTGCAACGCAGGAGACCTGAATTTGATCCCTGGGTCGGGAAGATGCCCTGGAGGAGGTCATGGCAATCCACTCCAGTGTTCTCGCCTGGAGACTCCCATGGACAGAGGAGCCTGGCGGGCTACAGCCCACAGGGTCGCACAGGGTCAGACACGACTGAAGTGATTGCGCAGCAGCATGGTAGGTTTATTCCTGGTTTTTTAGAGGAATCTTCACACTGTTCTCCACACTGACTGTATCACTTTGCATTCCCACTAGCAGTGTAAGAGCGTTCCCTTTTCTTCACACCCACTCCAGCATTTATTGTTTGTAGACTTTTTGATGATGGCCATTCTGACGGGCGTGAGATGTTACCTCACTGTAGTTTTGATTTTCATTTCTCTATTAATGAGCAGTGTTGAGAATCTTCTCCTGTGTTTATTAGCCATCTGTATCTCTTCTTTGGAGAAATGTCTGTTTAGATCCTCTGCCCATTTTTTGATTGGGATGTTTGTCTTTTTGGTATTGAGTTGCATGAGCTCTTTGTATATTTTAAAAATTAATCCTTTGTCGGTTGTTTCATTTGCTATTTTCTCCCATTCTGAGGGTTGTCTTTGCACCTTGTTTATAGTTGAGTGTAAGTAGATGGTGACTGCAGCCGTGAAATTAGAAGATACATGCTTCTTGGAAGGAAAGCTATGACAGTGTATTAAAAAGTGTATTAATATGACAGTGTGTTAAAGCTAAACAGTATATTAAAAAGCAGAGACATCACTTTGTCAACAAAGGCCCATATAGGGAAAGCTATGGCTTTTCCTGTTGTCATATACACATGTGACAGTTGAACCATAAAAAAGGCTGAACATCTAAGAATTGATGGTTTTGAATTGTGGTGCTTTGTAAGACTCTTGAGAGTCTCTTTGACTGCAAGGAGATCAAACCAGTCAATTCTAAAGGAAATCAACCCAGAATATTCGTTGAAAAGACTGATGCTAAAGCTGAAATGTCAGTACTTTGGCCACCTGATGTGAAGAGCCAACTCATTGAAAAAGATCCTGATGCTGGGAAAGATTGAAGGCAAAAGGAGAAGAGGGTGGCAAAGGATGAGATGATGAGATAGTGTCACTGACTCAGTGGATATGAACTTGAGCAAACTTGGGGCGATAGTGAAGGACAGGGAAGCCTGGCATGCTGCAGTCCACGAAGTCACAAAGAGGTGGACATGACTTAGCAATTGAACAACAGCATAGTTTCCTTCATTGTACAAAGACTTTTAAGTTTAATTAGGTCCCATTTGTTTATTTTTGTTTTTATTTCCATTACTCTGGGAGGTGGTTCATAGAGGATGTTGCTATGGTTTATGTCAAAGAGTGTTCTGCCTATATTCTCCTCTTAAGAGTTTTATAGTTTCTGGTCTTACATTTAGGTCTATAATACATTTTGAATTTATTTTTGTGTATGGTATTAGGAAGTGTCCTGATTTCATTCTATTACATGTAGCTGGCCAGTTTTCCTAGCACTACTTACTGAAGAGACTTGTATATTTTTACCTCCTTTGTCAAAAATAAAGTGCCCATAGGTGCATGGATTTGTCTCTAGGCTTTCTGTCTTGCTCCATTGGTCTATATTTATGTTTTTGTACCAGTACCATACTGTTTTGATGACTGTAGCTTTGTAGTATAGTCTGAAGTTAGGAAGGTTGCTTCCTCCAGCTTCTTTCTTCTTTCTCAAGACTGCTTTGGCTATTTAGGGTCTTTTTTTTGTCTACATACAAAAATCTTTTTTTTATTGTTAACACCTACTCTATCATTGATGATCAAATATGGATTCTCAAAGTTTTCCTAACTGCAGTATGGAAGGGTAACTTTTCAGAGGAGGGGGTGTGCTTATTTGCTGTACCCTTTCTTGGCAAGTTTCACCTCTCCTCTCTGACCAGGTTTTATTTTGCAAAACAGATAGCCAGGTTATCAAATGAGGTAATTTATAGAAAGAGCCTGGCACATACACTTGTATTGTTTTGTATTCAGTACATGTTGGTTGACCCTAAAACTAGTGACATAAGCTTCTGCAGTCTGAAGGTACTTTCCAGTGCTGTGAACAGCCAGCAAAGCAGACACAGAGGCCTCACGCTTCTCTCCAGCAATCACACATATTTGGGCACTATTCAGACAGGTGCTGGAGGCTCAGCTCGCATGAGTCTGGGTGATGGTACCTGTGACTTTCCCGCCTTTCCTTCCTGAGTTCCTTGGCGAGAGGAGAGTCCAGGAGCTGATGGTCTTGATATTCTTCTTAATAAGGCTTTGTTCCTTTTGAGTGTCTGTAAACACTCTAAGCCATTATGTTCTCCTTTTCTCTTTTTTTGCACATATTAAAGTGAATTCACTGCAGATGGTGACTGCAGCCATGAAATTAAAAGACATTTGCTACTTGGAATAAAAGTTATGACCAACCTGGACAGCATATTAAAAAGCAGAGACATTACTTTGTCAACAAAGGTCTGTCTAGTCAAGCCTATGGTTTTTCCAGTAGTCATGTATGGATGTGAGAGTTGGACTATAAAGAAAGATGAGCACTGAAGAATGGATGCTTTTGAACTGTGGTGTTGGAGAAGACTCTTGAGAGTCCCTTGGCCTGCAAGGAGATCCAACCAGTCCATCCTAAAGGAGATCAGTCCTGGGTGTTCATTGGAAGGACTGATGCTGAAGCTGAAACTCCAGTACTTTGGCCACCTGATGTGAAGAGCTGACTCATTGGAAAAGACCCTCATGCTGGGAAAGATTGAGGGCAGGAGGAGAAGGGGACGACAGAAGATGAGATGGTTGGATGGCATCACCGACTCAGTGGATGTGGGTTTGGGTAGACTCTGGGAGCTGGTGATGGACAGGGAGGCCTGGCATGCTGCAGTTCATGGGGTTGCAAAGCGTCGGACACAACTGACCAACTGAACTGAACTGAAGTGAATTCCAGAATAGAAAAATGATACACTTTGTACAGCTAAGGAGCTTCCCAGTGGGCACTAGTGGTAAAGAATTCTGCTGGTGCAGGAGACACAAGAGACATGGGTTCTATCCTAGGTTGGGAAGATCCCCTGGAGTAGAAAGTGGCATCTCACTCCAGGATTCTTGTCTGGAAAACTCCATGGACAGAGGAGCCTGGACTACAGTCCAGAGGGCTGCAAAGAGTCGAACATGACTGAGCACAGAAGAACTGAGGGAACCCCTTTCCAGCACTTCTTGCTTACCAGAAAGGAGCAGCTGTCGGCGCGCAAGTGACCAGAAGGCCTGCCGCCCTGACTCAATTTCAGCCCTTGTGACGTGAAGACACTGGACTAAAATAGCTGTTACACGCCCTCCGGTTCCCTTATGGTTCCGGCACTAGAGTTCATGCCTTGTCTTACCATCTTACTCTTTCTCACCTTGGTGTCCATTTACTCACATTCTCCAATCACTGAGCATTGCTCTGCATTCAGGACCTGTCCGTGAAGGAGGCAGATGAGTCCCACACTCCTGCAGCCTGGCAGAGGAGATGCTTTCCTAATAATTGCAGGCTTCTGGCTGTAATACATGCTTTGGAACAAGTGCCGTTGGAGAAGCATCGCCCAGCCAGGGACATTGGAGAGGGCCTTCTAAGGAAGTGACACATGGCCGAGTTGTCAGTGAGCACGTGTGAGGCTTCGAGGGGAGAAAGGACATGGTTTCTTGGAGAATGGGAGAGGCTCAGTGTCCCTGGGGCCTGCTGAGCGGGAGGAAAGGGCGAGTGATAGGTTAGAGAGGTGAGCAGGGCTCCGCTTGAGGAGGGCCTCGTGGGATTTGGGTTTTGGAGTTTATCCAGGGTGATTGGAGGGTTTTTGTTATAAATGACATAGTCCAATATGCATTTGAAAATCTCTCCCCAGATACTTTGCGGAGACTGGAATGGAGACATGAAGAGACTAGTCAGGGGCTGTCATGGTTAAGCTCAGGATCACCGACTGTGCCCTTGGAGGACGGGGACTGTTGCATGTGTCTTGGACTCACTCTGGGGCTTCGTGTGGGGCACGTGGGTCACCAGCGTTTCTCAGGAGCCATTGCTGGAAGCTCTGTGGGCACGCTGGACACCTGCGGTTGTGCTGGGATGCTGGATCTAGTTGGGGAAGGCCCCAAGTTGGCCACGTTCAGAGGCTCTGCTCTGGGCTCCATGGTGTCTTGCAGCCTGGCCCCCGGGGGTAAATATAAATATTTTAACTGAATTATAATTTGATTTACAGTGTGGTGTTTCTGGTGTACAGTAAAGTGATTCAGCCATATGTATATACATTTTTCAAATTCTTTTCCATTATAGTTTATTATAAGATATTGAATATACTGGAGGACCTTATCGTTTATGTATTTTATATATAGTAGTTTATTTGTGAAAGTGAAAGTCGCTCAGTCATGTCTGACTCTTTGTGACCCCATGGACTATACAGTCCATGGAATTCTCCAGGCCAGAGTACTGGAGTGTGTAGCCGTTCCCTTCTTCCCTCATAGCTCAGTTGGTAAAGAATCCGCCTGCAATGGAGGAGACCCTGGTTTGATTCCTGGGTCGGGAAGATCCACTGGAGAACGGATAGGCTACCCACTCCAGTATTCTTGGGCTTCCCTTGTGGCTTAGCTGGTAAAGAATGCACCTGCGATGTGGGAGACCTGGGTTCGCTTTCTATGTTGGGGAGATCCCCTGGAGAAGGGAATGGCTACCCATTCCAGTATTCTGGCTTAGAGAATTCCATGGACTGTATAGTGCATGGGATTGCAAAGAGTCAGACACAACTGAGCGACTTTCACTTTTACTGTCACTCTCCAGGGGATCGTCCCAATCCTAATCTGCTCATCCCAAACTCCTAAATTTATCCTCCTCACCCCATCTTGACTTTTTCTTTGGTAACCATTAATTTGTTTTCTGTGTCGGTGAGTCTGTTTTCTGTTTTGTAAATAAGTCATTTGTATCACTTTTTTATATTCCACATGTAAGTGTTATTATATGATATTTGCCTTTGTCTGACTTACTTCATTTAGTATGATAATCTCTAGGTCCATCCATGTTGCTGCAAATGACATCGTTTCATTCTTTTTTTTATGGCTGAGCAATAGTTCATTGCATATATATAGACCACATCTTCTATATCTGAGGAATTCTTTACCTATTTTTAATAACAGTCCTTTATTACTTGAAGCCACTGTGTGTTGACACCACCTGTGTGCGAGGTCCTTATAGTGTGATGTTTTTCTCAGTAAAAATTCTTCAAAAAAGTTCTTTATTTTCACTTTGGGGAGACTTTGGAATACTGGTTAAGATATGAGTTTGGAGACAGGCTTCGTGGGTTCCAGTCCTGGCATGTCACAGACACATTCACTGTGAGATGTTGGGCAAGTTACGTGATTTCTCTGTGTCCTGGTTTCCTCATCAATAAATGGGGTAACACTAGCGAACCTGCCTCACAGGGTGGTGAGGATTTAACGCGTTGACACACGTGGGCCCTAGAACCATGTCTGGGGCACAGTAACTATTCAGTGGCGGTTAGCTGCCCAGCGCCCTCCAGCACTGTGTGACTGACAGATGAGGGCCTGCCGTCAGTGGGGGCTGGATTAACACGCTCAGCGGCGCCCAGGGCAGGGCGGGGGCACAGCGTTGATTCTGCAGCCTGAGTTCTCGGACATTGCCGTGAACTCTGCCGGAGCAGCACTCTGAAAGCAGAGTGAGCTTGGACCCAGCATAGAAGCTGCTAGTTTGTTCTGGGTCTCGACCCTGTTCCCCCTCTTGGGACCATCTTCCACTCCTGAGACCATCTTCCTCACCCCTTCACAGCCAGCCCCATCCTCAGTTTAGCACTGCAGCTTCAGCGGGGCATCAAGACCATGGGTGTGTGAATTACAGCCCCAAGGATCTTATTAATAAAGCACAGCTCACCTCCTACCACCCATCCTGCCAGACCTCCTGGTGATTATTATAGCATCAAGTCTAGACTTCCCAGCATGTCACCCCATTATCATGTGTCCTTTATCTGATCCCCAGCTGAACTCTGTTCCAGGCACAGTGGTCTGCTCCCCTTTGTAACATGTGGTGAACTTCAGAGACCAAGTCTGGGACTTCCCTGGTGGTCCAGTAGCTAAGACTTTGCTCCCAGCTTGGGGGACCCGGGTTTGATCTCTGGTCGCAGAGCTAGATCCCACGTGCTGCAGCTGAGTTTGCATGCCGCAACTAATGATCCCACGTGATGCAGCTAAGACCCAGTGCTACCAAATAAATAGATAGACACTTTAAAATAAATAATCAAAGACTCTGAGCCTTTCTTGTGCTTTTTTGCAGCCTGGGTTTTCTCCTTTCCTCCCTTCGAGTATGATTATCTGCCATGGCTCAGCCTTCACGTAGTCTTTTTGTCTGTTATCATTAGTGGTTCATATTCTTGGCCTCCTCCGATGGACTGTGATCTCTTCAAGGACAGGGTCCATGCTTTCTTTGTCTTTGAGTCCTCTGTGGTCCCATGCCCGATAAATGCTTTTGGGGTTGAGCTCAATGCCATCGAGGTCTGAGTACCGTACGGAGCACAGCTGTGCTCTGTTGTGCCAAAGAGAAACAGAAAGAACTGCCCTTGGGGAGAACAAGGTCCTTGGCACAAGGCTGCTGGCACGAAGGCTCTGTGGCCTTAAATACCCAGCTGAGAGAAGCTGAGATGTCTCTCTCCTTTTCATTTTTTGGCTGCGCTGTGTGGCATGTGGGATCTCAGTTCCCCAACTAGGGATGGAGTCTGTGCCCCTGATTGGGAGCGTGGCGTCTTAACCATGGGACTGCCAGAGAAGTCCCTCTCTTTTCTGAGGTTCCTTGAGAAGAACATTTGCTGCTTCAGCATCTGCATCTGTCCATGACATCCTCCATGGTCTGTTCAGAATGTCCTTCTGTCTGCGAAGAACTGGCCACCGCTTGACCCGTTGTCTAAATAATGGTAGCAGTCTCTGTTCTCATTTTCCCGGAGTTGCTAATCGTTGATTCGTACCAAATTTAGACACTCAAGGCCTTCTCTGACACAGTAGGCTTTCTTTGTTGCAGAAACTACAAAATATCGCTTTTAAAAGGTATGTTTGAGGGAGGGGTGATACAAAAGGACTTAACAAAGTTGAGTCTAGTTTCAAGCCATGACCCCATTAAATCTCAGATTCCAGATATGCAAGGTATGCTTTCACAATGCATGTGCTCTAAGATTTATAGAAGATAAGACAAGCAAGTAAACCAGTAAGGGCCGTGAAATTCAAATAAAGGTACTGAAGAAAATAATATAGGATATGACATATATATGACCCATACATCTTTGTATTTCCAGTGCTTACCGTGGTGCCTGGAAGTGGAAGTGAAGTCGCTCAGTCGTATCCGACTCTTTGCGACCCCGTGGACTGTATAGCCCACCAGGCTCCTCAGTCCATGACTGGACTGACATTTGTTCTTCTCGGTGATTCTGTGATGGGAAGTAGCTTATATGGGATCAGACATAGGGAATACCAGCAAAGTGTGTGAGTCGCATTGGCTCACAGGCCGTTTCTCCAGCACGTGAATGATTTGTGCCACCAAGGAAGAAGACGGGGATGCAGGAAGCTTCGGGGAGTCTGGCGCACACGTGCCCGTTCACCCCTCGCTCCCTTGGCTCCATTTGGTCACGTGCCCTGTTTGAGACGTGCTCTCGCGTGGTTCTCTCTGGTCTTTGATTTTGCTTGGTGCGTAACTCGGCAGCCTTCCTTACACACCCGGTTATCACACTCGTGAGTGTGTTTTTATCGGGATTGTTGCTGTTTGGTTACTACTCTACGTACAAGATCTGCAAAGAATTTGAGTGACTTGCCTCAATCTTATGTGATTTATAAGCTCTGTTATTTCAGTGATTTTGCAGAACACATTTAAAAAAAAACATATATATATATATATATACAAATTTTATAGCAGAGATGTTTGCATTGATTTCCCTTTTTACCTTCATCTACGTTTTGTATTGATCATTTCATGGAAGCAAAACCTTTGGCCTGGACCAAGCTAGGACCTAGAGGTGATGGGAGGGACTTCAGGCAGATGTATACCATGACTGTTCACACTCTCTCACCTGGACTATTGTATTAGATCCCTGTCTGGTCTCTACTTCGGTTCTTGACCCCAAACAGCCAATTTTGACATATAATCCAAAGTGAAAATCAGACGTTGCTTTAAAAGTTCTAAAGTTATTTTCTGTGAGTTAGCAGGATTGAGCAAATGAGTAACTATGTTGATGCATTGGGGGCCAAGGATCTAAATGAAAGAAAGCTGATACAAACATGGAATAGAGGGAAGCGAGCAGAGGCCTAGTGATGTTGGGTCAGAATTCAGAATCTCAGCGTAAACTCTCTCTCACACAGACTCACAAGGCAGTTTCTAAGCTAGGTCTGATGTAAGGGCTTGGGAGCTATGATTTCCCAGAAGCAGTGAGTGCAGCAAGCATCCAAATCTTGGTTTAGAATTTTATCACCTGCTGAAAGGAACGGAGGGCTCCTTGGAGAAACGGCAAGTTGCAGGGCTGGAGCAGGCAGAGCACAAGATAAGCCCAGAACAGCTTGTGCCAGGGAGTACAGAAGTGCTCAAAACCCCAGGGAGCATGTTAGGTACAGGAGCTAGTTTGGAGCAATTTAAGCCTCAGAAGTAATAAAAGTAGCAGATTATAAAATATTGAAAAACAAGACTACATGAGTCATGTTGATTATGTTGGTGCTTAAAAAATGAGGGAGAGGGAAAGGGGAAGCTCCTTTTTATAGTAAAATGCCACTAATAAATTAGAGGGAAGGATCAAGTTGGAAAACCTTCATGTTGCAGCCACAGTGGAAGTATTTGATTCACCACTGAGTAGAAGTTAGTTGGGGAACAGAATACTTACACAGTCTAAGAGCGTCCCCCATAGATCACTTATTTCTCAGGGAAAAAGGCCCGTATATAGCAGAGCCCTGGGAGATGGCACCTTGGCCAAGTGACTGTCATAGACGACATCACCTGTCATGGGGAAACTGTCACGGGCATCTCCAGGAGTGTCCTGTGGAGGGCCCACAACCCTCTCCTGGGATCCCTGCTAACACGCACAGATGAAGGCATGTCGCCCAGAACAGGGGGCCTGAGCTCTTCACGCGTCAGGGTCTTCACCAACAGAGGAGGGCTGTGGAGCCAGGATAAAGTGACATCTAAGTGCACAGTGTGTGGTGCAGGGTTGGATCCTGAGTGGAGGGAAGATCGCCGTAGAGGAGAGTTCAGGAGGCCTGAAGTTACGCAGCAACGTTGTATTCCACTTTTCTGTTGCTGTGTTTCCATTTGGTGATTGCACTGGGTCATGTTCCAGGTGGCACTAGTGGTAAAGAACCTGGCTGCCAGTGCAGGAGATGTAAGAGATGCTGGTTCCATCTCTGGGTTGGGAAGATCCCCTGGAGGAGGGCATGGCAGCCCACTGCAGTATTCTTTTCCTAGAGAATCCCATGGGCAGAGGAGCCTGGCGGGCTACACAGTCCATGGGGATGTAAAGAGTCAAACATGACTGAAGCACATTAGCACACACGGAAGCACACAATGTAAGAGAATATCTTGTCTTTGAAGGTAGGCGCTATTCAGAGGAAAGGGTCATAATCTCAGCAACTTACTCTCAAGAGGTTCAGGGGGAAAAAATGTACGTATTATACATATATATAAAGGGAGGGTGTGTGGCAGAATGTTGACAATGTGATATTTCAGTAATATTTTTTATGGTGATCCTGTATTTTATATGTGTTTGCAAATTTTACTTTTTTTCTCCAGTTTTATTGAGCTGTAATGGACATATAACATCGTATAGGTTTTAGGTATGCAACATAATGAATTGATATATGTGTGTGTTGCAAAATGATCACGACAGTAAATTTTGTTAATATCATCATCTTACATAGTTATTTATTTTTCATGATTAGAATTTTAAAGATCTACTTGCTTAGCTTTCAAATATACAATATGGTGTGGTTACCTGTAGTCACTGTATTGTACATTACTTCCCAGAATGTATATCTGGACGTTTTTACCTTTTGACCACCTTTGCCCATTTTCCTCATTCCCCTTGCCTGGCCTCCGTCAACTGCCAGTCTGTTTTCTGTCTCACGTGAGTTTCGTTTTATTAGATAAATATATAAATAAGATCAGACGTGTTTGTCTTTCTCTAATTTATTTCACTTAGCATAATGCCTTCAGGGCCCCTCCGTGATGACACAAATGGCAAAGCTGAATGTCATGTAATATTCGTGTAACTTCTGTGTATGTGAAAAAATTCAAAATAAAATGTTTAATTTCTAAAAAAGATGTGAAGTAGGTACGTCCCTGGTGGCCCACTAGTCAAGACTTTTCCCCTTCCAGTGCAGGAGGGGAGGGTTCGATCTCTGATCGAGGAACCGAAATCCCACATGCCTCACGGGCAAAAAACAGAAAAGCAGTATTGTAAGTTCAATAAAGACTTTAAAAATGGCCCACAACACAAAGAATCTTAAAAGAAAAGAAACAAAACGAGAAATGACGTAAACAAAGCGGAATGTCAGTATTGCTTTAAACCTCTGGGTATCTCTTATATTATTTTCTGTCATTTTCTGTATATTTAAGCTAGTTAATCTCAGATGATAAAAATTAAAAAATAATATTTAAATACATTAAGTACTTTTTATTGCATCTTTACTAGAACATTTTACTAGTCTAGTTAAGGCTATGGTTTTTCCAGTGGTCATGTATGGATGTGAGAGTTGGACTGTAAAGAAAGCTGAGCGCTGAAGAATTGATGCTTTTGAACTGTGGTGTTGGAGAAGACTCTTGAGTCCCTTGGACTGCAAGGAGATCCAGCCAGTCCATCCTAAAGGAGATTAGTCCTGGGTGTTCATTGGAAGGACTGATGTTGAAGCTGAAACTCGAATACTTTGGCCACCTGATGTGAAGTGCTGACTCATTGCAAAAGACCCTGATGCTGGGAAAGATTGAGGGCAGGAGGAGAAGGGGACAACAGAGGATGTGATGGTTGGATGGCATCACCAATTCAATGGACATGGGTTTGGGTAAACGCCGAGAGTTGGTGATAGACAGGGAGGCCTGGCGTGCTGCGGTTCATGGGGTCACAAAGAGTCGGACACGACTGAGCGACTGAACTGAACTAGAACATTAGTTCTTGTATCTTTTTTCACTGGTACACACATCATTGAAATTTTATTCACTGGACAGTCATCAGGTTTTACATTGGATTGATACAAGTCTTCTTTTGTGTGGTCTAGACGTTCTGGGTGTGCTAAGGGACTTGGTTCTCCACACCACAGGAAAGCAGCCCCTCAAACCACTGCTTATTTGTCTAGTCTGTTCTTGTGGGTCCTTCAGGTTGCGGTCTCTGTCTGACTTCCATCTCACTTCTGCTCCTGTATTTAGCAGACTGCATAATATTATATTGTTCACAACATTATTCTTGATTGAGTTAAAGGAGCCCTGCCGTTTTCACTGGAGGCTCGCCAGCTTAATTGCATGGTTCCTTGGCTGTCCACTCTGTAGTCACAAATCCTGGACCGTGTGGTCCAGACTGTTATTCCCCTCTGTTATGAGAGCATTGTACACTGATGGGCCTTTGTCTAATTTGGTAGACCCAGAAGCAGAAAACTATCAGTGCAGAAATGCCATGCAGTTTATTGCTTGGATGGGTAGTGAAATATCTAGACTCATTAGAAAATAACATTTGATTACGTTAAGGGGATTCCCAGGTGGCTCAGTGGTAAAGAATCCACCTATTGAAGGTGCAGGAGATGTGGATTCAATCCCTGTGTTGGGAAGATTCCTTGGAGAAGTGAGTGGCTACCCACACCAGTAGTCTTGCCTGGAGAATTCCATGGACAGAGGAGCCTGGCAGGCTAGAGTCCACAGGGTCACGAAAGAGTCAGACACACCTTAGTGATAAACAACAACAGCAGCAATCTTACCAAGGAGCAGATGTTAGCCCTGGTTGGTTCTCTTTAAAAGCCAGGATTAGCTGTGGGAAGAAAAGAGAACTGGTGAATCAGTTCGGTTTAAAGGAAAATGAAACTGTCGTTCCAATTCAGTATTTCTTTTCTTCCAGTTTGGATTACCAGAGAGTACTTACATTTTCACACTATTTTAAAATTCCTTTGCCGTAGGGTCAGTTCCTGCAAAACAAAGTGAAGGCAGAAATGGACCGTGTGGGACTTGTAGAATTCATTTCTTTGCTTGTGTTTGAAGCTAGAGGTGGGTTTGGGGTGAAGTCGGCTGGAGAGGTTAAAGGGGAGGAATTTGGTTCTTTTTTAGAGATAGGAGTAATCCCGAGATTCTTGGAATTTTACTTTCTGTTATCATGGTTGGGATTTGGCAAGAAAAGATCCTTTGGGGCAGACTTCCTTTGGTCTTATGTTGGTGTCAAATGTACTGAAACAGATTCAGACCTGTTTCATTCTTAGGAGTGCTTGTTACTATTTCGTGTTTATTTTTCAGTGCTGACCACCGCCCATCTCTTTCTCTAAAACACAACCAGGGTCCCTTTCTATGTGGTTATTCTCATTGAAACTGAGAGTTTATAATAGAATAAACTTTTGGGCAACTTTTTTGGGCAACCTTAAAATATAGCAAGAACTTTCAAGTCCAGTCAGTGCTTCACAGGTTGTATTATGACCTACCTGGACCCCGTGTGTGAGTGTGTGTGTGTGTGTGAATGATGTGTGTATGTATATAATTTATATTAAAGTCAGTTAGAACCTTTTTTTTTTTGTTTTGTTTTGCAAAATTAAAACACGTTGCAAACTTTTAAAGCACTATATCAATAGTAATGAGTGTAATTGATACCAAACAGCAGTCTGTTTTCCTGCTTCCCAGGACAGCAAACCCAGAGCTTCCTGTTTTCTTCAAAGAAAGTCTCCTGTCTCCCTGCCTCTGTTTTGACCTTCTCTGATTCAAGTTTCTTCAATAACCCGTGCTTTTTGCCTTTTCTTTCTTGTGTTTGGGAGATAAAGATGGAAACCCTGTTGATATGCCAGCTCTACAACCCACTAGTCATGAGATCTCAGGGCCTCACTTTCCTCATCTTTAAAATAGGGTCAAAGTCCTCAGCACGGGAAGAGCTCCCTTGCTTGCTTTTTGCTGCCCCTCAGTCTCTTCACTGTGCTGGTGACCAGTTCAGAGTCTCTTCTGTTTACTGGTTCCTCTGAAGTCCTCCCAGGCAGTCAGCCAGCTCTTTCCCTTGGTGCTTTGTTAACCCTGTGATTTTGATGAGTTTCATCGACTTTCTAGGAAGCCCAGTTCTTCTGTCACCCTCAGGTCCATGTAGCCTTTAAATGGGGAAGCAACACAGAAGAATTCCCACACAGCACCTGGGGAGGGAGGGTGGACGTGTGCTTGTCAGAAGATGCTGAGGGCTTGCCCAGGACTCACAGCCCTTCAGATGCTAGCAATGAAAAGAGTGGAAAGAAAGCTTATCAAGAAAAAGAGGGACAGTGACCAGGCACAGAGGGACCTGCACTAGCCTGGCGCTCGCTGGCGATGGTCCTACGGGGAAGCTGCGCAGGCTGGCCCGCCTCCCTGCTCCCGTCCTGGCTCCCCTCTGGCTGGGAAGCCCTCTGGTTGTGCAGTGGCTGTGTCTGCAGCTCAGAAACAGGCCTCATCTGGGCTGCCACTCGGAGAAGGCATGACCTGCGCCCTGGGCTCCAGTCAGGGGTCTGCACCGTGGGCGGGGGATGGTGTGATGCGGGTCTCTTGTTAGCAGATGCTGAACCTGCCGCCACGGGGTCCTGGGAGTGCATGTTTCCTGCCCGTGGCCTTTCATCCTCTCTGGCCAGACTCAGATGGAAAGCCCACAGCTCTGTGTGCATCTCAGCCGACGGACATGGTGGTGGTGTTCCCGGCGTAAACTGGACACGCATTTCTTGATTTCCGAACAGTGTGAAAGGCAGTGCAGATCTCACGAAGCTACTGAAAGGTTATTGCTGAACGATAAGACGCCGGGATTCTTGGCCTCTGGAGGAGACGAATTCAATCTGGGGCCAGAGACAAGGCTGGGTCGCTCAGAGCTTTTGTGTAATAAAGTTTTATTAAAGTACAAAGGAGATAGAGGAAGCTTCTGATATAGGCATCAGAAGGGGGCAGAAAGAGTACCCCCCTGCTAGTCTTCAGATGGATGTTATATAGTCACTCGCAGTCTGTTAATGAAAAGAAAGGAACGTCTTAAAATTCAGAATGGCACCAGGCCCCTCATCCATAAGTTGCATTTTGTGATAATTTTGGCACCAGATAATTCATCCCAGGCCATAAAACGATTGACTTGAATCTTGTAGAAGGGCAGATTACCACACAAATAGTTTCGTTTACATAGATTAGGGGAACAATATCTGAGTATAACATACTGGTTTGTCAAGTAGTTTGAGCCATTTGGAGGAACTTAAGAGTCTGGGGTAAATGCATAGCACATTAACACAGCTTCAAGACAAACATTTCCATAAGAAAAATGTATCGGTTAACTCAAGGTTTGAGAATAGTTAGCTTCAGGTGAAACCAGGTGTCATGGCAACACAGCATTTTAAGAGAAACCTCCTTTTAAATTTGTATAGAGAAGGAAATAATATATTGCTGGTTTGTTTCCTCCTGCCGCTTAAGAGAGATAAAACTGTCTGACACTTGCAGCCTATTTCCTCCCTTTGGAGACCCCTGGCCTTCCTGCCTGTTACCCTCTCACTGCCCCCTAGAAATCAGAGTGTCTTCATTCAGCCAATGCGTGGCAAAGAGAGGCAGGCAGAACACAGGATCAAGGCTGGAGGGTCACTGCTGGTCAGGGACTCTGTCTCCTCAGCTGTGAGAGTTGCTTTCTTACCATTAATTGAGATACTATTTATCATAGTACTTGGGAACATCTTGGGCCTTCCCAGGTGGCTCAGTGGTAAAGACTCCACCTGCCAAGGCAGGAGATGTGGGTTCAATCCCTGGGCCAGGGAGATCCCCTGGATAAGGAAATGGCAACTCACTCCAGTATTCTTGCCTGGGAAATCCCATGGACAGAGGAGCCTGGCACGCTGCAAGTTCATGGGGTAGCAAAAGAGTCAGACGTGATTTAGCGATTAAACACCCTCACTGCCTTCTCCTGCCACAAGAGTGAAGGCCAGTTCCTCCCCAGAGGCTTCCCTGCTGGCTCCCTGCAATGCGGGAGACCTGCGTTCAGTCCTGCATTGGGAAGATCCCCTGGAGGAGGGCCTCCCCGTGGGTTGGGCACCCAGCCCACTCCCAGTATCCTGGGACATCTCTTGGACAGAGGAGCCTTGCAGGCTGCAGTCCTTGGGGTCACAGAGTCAGACACAACAGCGACTCCCCAGCAGACGGTGACCCTTTGCGGGTGTTCATGTCCCCCATAAAGGGGCCGGGGACGTCCAGCCAGCATCTCCCTGCAGTCCTGTGCTCTCTGCAAGGTGGGGAGGGAGGAGGTGGGCACCCCCTCCCGTCCTTGAATCTGTAACACAGCCTGCTTGCCACTTTGTACCGGAAGAGGTAGCGCTCAGCGTGCGGCTGTCGGGGACCAGGTCCTCTTCTCAGACGCAGAGTTTAATGTTGCTCCCATTTGGACGTCCCAGGAGTTGTAAGTCAGTGGCGAGTCCCTGGCTGTGGGTGGCGGCAGGTTTAGGTGCAGCATCGTCAGAGCCGTGCGGCGGGGAGGGGGAGCCTCTGCCCCCAGGGCTGGTGCCCGTGCCTCTGCGGTGGAGGGGCGCTGCTGGGCCTGCGGAGCCTCAGCGCCAGCCCTCTGCCTGCCGGTGAGGAGGGGAGACGTGCTGTCAACCCTGCACCCAAAGTTTCATTGGCCCATTTTCCACAGTGGCCCCTGTGAGTCAGGAGGAGTCTGCCAGACAGTAGGTAACAGCAGCCTTCTTGGGGAGATGCAGGCCTCTGTTTGCAGAGGAGAGAACGAGGTCCAGAGCCCCTCAGAGAAGAGCAGCAAGTTATGAGAGCCTCGGGGGGCCCAGCTCCCCAGTCCGCACCCCACGCCCCGCTCCCTGCCTGCGGGTTGGCACTTGGGAGCATCTGCCTTCTGAACATACACCACTTGGGCTGCAGTTCTGGCCTCAGCCTTCTTTTTGCTTAGAGGAGATGGAAAACTTGATTTTCCGTCCAGGGATGTATTACCAAATGTTGCGCCAACTGTCTCTTCCTCAGGCTGAGCGTTCACTGTTTCTTTGTTGTAAAAAGTTCTCCTTTTCCTGTTCAATTTTCTGTGCTGAGTCCTCCTCCTTCCCTCATCCCCACCCTCCATGGACTAAGATGCTTCAATCATGTCTGACTCTGTGCGACCCTTTGGACTGTAGCCCGCCAGGCTCCTCTGTCCACGGGATACTCCAGGCAGGAATACTGGAGTGGGTTTCATGCCCTTGGCCAGGGGATCTTTCCGCCCCAGGGACTGAACCCGCATCTCTTAGATCTCCTGCATTTGGCAGGTGGGTTCTTCACCACTAGCACCACCTGGGACCGTCCCCCCGCCCCACATCCTCACCCTAAGCTAGACCAGCTCTGCCTGTTTCCTTGATGCATGTTTGGCTCTGGTTCCTTTCCTGCTCACTTTTCCTTCTTAAACAGTGTTCTCTTGGTGGCCGCGTGGGTGCAGTGTGTGGGCCTCGCGCTGCGCGGGCTCCTCTTCTGAGGACAGGCTCTTAGGCTCCATGCGCTTCAGTAGTGGCGGCGCCTGGGCTTAGCTGCTCCGCGGCCTGTGGAATCTTAACTACAGCAGGGATCAAACCTGTGTCCCCTTCATTGGCAGGAGGCTTCTCATCCACTGGACCACCGGGCAAGTCCTCACTGTTCCTTTTTATGATGGTGTCTCTTCTTTCAAGAGTTCTTCCCCAACTGAGCCCAAGCTGCTGCCATGTCCAGCGCTGGCCAGAAAGCTCACAGTAGTCAGCTTTACCGCAGACTTGGATGTTTGGTTTCAGTGCTGGCCTTGCTGCTGTCTCCGTGCTTGGTGACTTGGCAAACACGTGCAAGCCTGAGGCCGGCGGGGAGGGGGCGTGCGGCGGGAGGGGTCCGCGCACCGGCACTTACGCTGACTTGAAACGCTCTGTTCTTGCTCCTCAGGGACCCAGATAAGCTGCTTCTCCCCCAGCTCTTTCTCGTGGCGTCAGGCCTCCTTTGTGGACTCGTACTGCTGGGCGGCCGTCCAGCAGAGGGACTCCTTGCAAGGCGATTCTGGAAACCTTCCGTTGTGTCTGCATAAGGTAATGCTGAGATATTGTAGATCTCACCTCTCTGCTTTGCCAGCATGGGAACCGAGGTCCGGAGCGGCTGCACCAGTCTACAGCTGCCTGTGGCCAACCAGGGCTGTAACTCAGATCGTAAAGCCATAGCATGTTAAAATCGGAAGGAACCTCCAAGATGACTAGATCCAGCACCTTCCTTTAGCAGATGGGAAACTGAGGCCCTCTGATTTTAGCTCTGTAATGGCTGGCACCTCATGTGTCTCAGTCACCTTTCTACCCTTAATGCCCAGGGATGTCTGAACCATAGGAGGCTCTCAGGCCATTTTTTATGCCTCAAGGAGCTTTATTAGAGAACAGCAGAGCTGGGACTCAGAGCTTCCACCAGCTCCTATTCCACCACATGTGGGACCTCTTGGAAAAAGTCAGGACCAGCCTAGAGGTCAGTAGCTTCCAGCCTGTGTGTTACTCCACCATCAAGAAGCCCAGGAAAGAACTCATCTGGGGGTGTTGGTTGCAGCACAGCTTTTGGCAGACACGCTTTTGCTTTCCAATGGGTCCACGTGCTGCAGGGAAGGGAAGATTGCTGCCCGGGAGATAGCAGTGTCCTGCAGAGAAGAGGAGCAGGCCAGGAGCTCCGTGGCCAGGGGAGCGTGGGGGCAGGGCGCACAGCGGCTTCGCAGTGTGGGGCTTGGGCCAGAGCCCCCAGGTTTGTGCAGGAGAATGTTCTCTGCATAATGAAACGGCTCCACTGGGTCTTCTCTGTGCTTGTGAAAGTGGGACTTTGTTTCAGCTTGTCATTATTTTCAACCACTGGTCTTTTTGTCCATCATGAAAACAAGTAGAATGTTTGTGTATCTTGGGACTTCTCATCCACCAAGGAAAGCAGGGTATGTTAGCTTCTAAAAAGCCAGAGGCCAACATTTGAGGCTCTCTTGCCTTGAGCACATAGCATCCTTCTTTTTTAAAAAAGAACAATGTAAATCATTTGCTGTGACTCAGACTTGTCTGTGTATCACATGCCATTTGGCACAATGATGCTCTCCACTGACTCCTTTCTTTTTCGGGGTTGGGCTTTTCTCTCTGACTTCTGCCTTGGCGTTGATTGTGTCCTCATCAACTTTGCATGACTTTGTAGCCAGGGCAGCAGATAATAAGGATTTTCTGTGTGAATGGGCACAGTTCTAGAAACTGAATGTCTTTGTTTGCACATCTAAATGCATGCTGTTGTAGTTTGGTGGTGGTTTAGTTGCTATGTCGTGTCTGACTCTCGTGACCCTGTGAACTGTGGCCCACCAGCCTCTTCTATCCATGGGATTTCCCAGGCAAGAATACTGGAGTGGTTGCCATTTCTTTCTCCAGGATTATCTTCCTGACCCAGGGATCGAACCCACATCTCCTGCATTGGCAGACAGATTCTTTACCACTGAGCCACCAGGGAAGCTCTCTTGTGGTAGTTTAAGTCCATTTATTTTAATGGTCTTCTGAGAATGGAAAGTTGTCATCAGTGGCTGGGCTAGGCACTGATGGATCCACAGAAAAAGAATGTATATTCCGGGATTGTCCAGTGTAGGAGGTGGCAGGGATGTTAGAGACCTCGAAACTTCTAGAGCAGGAAGACGATCAAAGACTCTGATCCAGAATCATTTTACATGTGAGGATAAGGGCATCTTGGGTCACGCCCAGGAGTCACAAAACTGGTTGCTGGCTGTAAGGTGAAAATCAGGTCTCTAGGCTCCATTTGCCTCTGCAGGGTTGGGGAAGTCTTGTAGAACAGTGTGGGTAGCCAAGCCGTAAGTTTTTGATGTTAGTGAAAGATGGAGCTCTTTTTCTGGTGATGGTAGTCTGGCTTGTTTTGGTAGAAGTTTGGCTGAAACTCTAAGCAGAGGTGTTTCCAGATTCGCAGGACTGGAGACAAAAAATTGAACGGGCCAAGCTGGAAGGACCCTGGTCAATGCCCTAGGCTTGAAAGGCCATTGCTGAGGAGTAAGGGGTAATGCAGAGTTCAGCCAGCCCTCATAGGGTCTAGAGCCTTGGTTCGAAGCATTTTAGCACCAGTTAAATGAAGGGAATTTGGGATTGTCAGTGTCTCTGGTCTGCTGCCAGCCAGAAGCAGAATTAAGGCAGTCCTCACTGGAGGAAGTCACTTCGTCCAGAGCCTCAGACCCTTGCTCCGGTTTTTCACATGTGGTGTTCAGCACTCAATCAAAAATAACCGGAGTACAGGAGCCATCCCAGAACTGGAAAGAGACCCTCAGACCGTGAGAGCGCCCTCAGCCCGTTGCCGCTGTGCCTGCCCAGTGTCCCCAAGCAGCACCAACCCCGTCCTTTTGGTGAGTGGAGGAGCCCCTTCTCCTGACCAAAGCCAGACCCACCTGTGTTCTGGATCCCCCTCCCAGGTTATAGGGACACCCCTCCCCATCTTTCTTGTCTGCATCCTCAGCCCTTCCCTTCCCAAGGGCTCTCTTCCCAGTGACGTTTTCGCGAGTCCGCCTCTGCAGTGCGTGGTCTTGCCGAGGTCACCTCCGCCCCCCTTGTTGCTCAGTTACTTCTCTCTCCGGGGCGTGTGCTGCTTGGCTTCTTGGGTGTCCAGTCCTGCAGGCCGCACCCTCCCGCAGGTGCTGTCTTGTCTCTTGCGGCAGTGTCGCCCTTCGCCCGTCCCTGAGAAGCTGGGGTTCTCTCCCAGGGCACCTCCTCAGCACCCCTCCCGGAACCACCCCAGGCCCCGGTTCCTCTTTGCTACTGTGGACCGTTGACACCCACGTCTTCACCCCCAGCCTGGCCCTCTCTCCTGAGCTCCAGATCCGCATGACCCACTGAACCCCAAGCTTGGACCCTTGGAGGTCTGGTTTGCGCCTCCAGCATAGCTTCAGAGCTGACCTTCTGCCCCCTTCCTGTCCGCACTGTGACCTCTAGCTCGGTTCATGACACCAGCCACCCTGTTAGATCAGCCACAGGTCCGAGGGCCACTGCGACTCTGTCTCCCTCCCCGCATCCTGTCCGTCATTGAGCCCCATCAGGTCTGTTTCCTTAGGCAGCTCTGAGCCCTTTGCCCCTCGGTCTGGCCCCCAGGACTGCCTGTCATCTCGGCCACGTTCCACACGATCACAGGGGCGCTTTTTGGCATGACTGTCGTTTTCTTGGCTTCCCTGATAGCTCAGTTGGTAAAGAGTCTGATGCAGGAGACCCTGGTTCAATTCATAGGTCGGGAAGATCCACTGGAGAAGGGATAGGCTACCCACTCCAGTATTCTTGGGCTTCCCTTGTGGCTCAGCTGGTGAAGAATCCGCCTGCAATGCGGGAGACCTGGGTTGGGAAGATGCCCTGGAGAAGGGAAAGGCTACCCACTCATTTCCCTAGACAAACACCTCCAGTGTCCTTATGAAATGTCTCTATTTCTTAAAAAAAAACAAAAACAAAAAACTATTTTGGCTAACAAGTTCACTCTCCTTTCTGGCCCTGTGAACCATTGCCCCAGCCTCACCCCCTCTACACCCAGGGGCTCTGACTTCCTGCAGGTCTCATGTTCTTGGTTGTTTCACTCACATTCTACTTTGAAGAGCCTTCCCAGCCCTGAATCCGGGGAATGCCTAATTTGGTTTTCTAGTCTCAGCTTAAATGTCGTTTCCACCTAGAAGCTTCCCTTGAACCCTAGACTGAGGTTGTTGCCAGTTCAAAGTGCTTCAAGGGCCAGGTGGGTGAATGTGAAGCTTCCAGGAATAAGACTCTGGGCCGGCTGGGTAGACAGTAGACCATACGCCCTGCCTCAGACATTCAGATCCTAGAAATGGGGCAGCAGCTGAGCAGACTATCATCTATACCCTACCCTGGTCTGCGTTGCTTGGTTGTGTATTCCCAGAGCAGCCTGCCCTTTTCCTGGAATCACCCTGGGATACGGTCATTACTTGCCTTGTGTGCTAAGTTGCTTTAGTCATGTCCAACTCTTTGTGACCCCATGGACTGTATCCCACCAGGCCTCTCTGTCCATGGGATTCTCCAGGCAAGAACAGTGGAGTGGGTTGTCATGCCCTCCTCCAGGGGATCTTCCTGACCCAGGGATGGAACCCATGTCTCCTGCATGGGCAGGTGGGTTCTTTACCACTAGTGCCACCTGGCGCTTGCCTTAATTCTTCTCAATTAATTCTTTATTTCCAAGACTCTTTAAGTTCCATGAAGGAAGAGACCATGACGTGTCTTGTTCATCCCTGTGCCCAAGGACTATGCACCGTCCATAGTGGGTGCTTGGATCACATGTGTGGACAGGAGGTGAGGAACGAGGTGGCTGCAAGTCCTGATCAGAACCAGGCTTGGTTCTTCTCAGGAGCCTTCTGACTTGTGCTCACAATGAGGGGGTTAGAGGCACAGGGTTTATGTGAACACTTCTCAACTCAGTTCTGATGTCAGAGCTGACACCAGAAGACCCAGGGACTTCCCTGGTGGTTCAGCGTTTGAGAATCTGCCTTGCAGTGCAGAGAACGCAGGTTCAATCCCTGGTTGGGGAACTAAAATTCCACATGTCATGGGGCAACTAAGCCCATGCACCACCGTGAAAGGTCCCACATGACCAACTAAGACCTGACGCAGCCAAAAAAAAAGGCAGACCCAGAATCGCCCTGAGGAAGTCACTCAGTGGAGCACTGGCGTGGGCGAGGGCGTGACTGACGGTGGTGTGATTCCTGCTGGAGCTCCTCTGCACCTGCTTTTTCACGTCTCCGGCCCTTTTCCCCCTCCCTCTCTCTCCCACCCCTTATTTCTGGTGACTTGTACCTGAGTAATCTCTGGTGGAAATGTGGGTGCACTCAAACGACCAGCAGCTGGCACTCCAAGACTGTTTGATAACTGGTCTTTTTTTGAGTGTTCTCTTCTCTTTGTTTAAGTTCATAAAGTAGGCAACCGTTAGGCACGATTTCTTTCTGAAACAGAAAAGCCAGTTTTTGACTGAAAAACAAACAGACAAAAAGAAGAAGAAACTTAACGGAGTTGTCAGATCTTGCCATGTTTTCTTTAAGTGGATGCAAAGAAGCTTAGTTGGAGGGGTTCTCTGAGGCTACCAGACCAGAGATTTTCAAACCTTAGCATTATCCATGTGAAAATATAGGACCCAGGGTCCCAGCCAGACTACTGAGTTGACGCCTGTGGGTTTGAAACCTGTGGGATTAAGGCCCGGAATGTGATTTTTGTCCACTTTTCAGGAGAGTCTGCTTTTGCTAGGCCAGATTAGGTTCCATTGTAGACAGCAGTCATCTAAACCAGTGACCAGTGTTTCCCAAACTCTGTGTGCACGCAGGTCACCTGGAGATCTTGTTGAAATTTAGATTTAGACTTTCGTATTTCTTTGCTTGTCTCATTTTGTAGTGGTGGTGGTGGTTCTTGTTGAAAACTGGACATTGTTGAGAATATATTGTAGCCCAGCCAGATAGGTTACTAAACAGAAAAGCAAATAACGAAGCAATCTTGGATGAGGGAGGGATCAGAATCTGGAATCCAGAGTTGCTGCAATACAGACTCAGATTCAGTAGGCCTGATGGGGGCCTGCATTCTGCATTTCTAATGAGCTCCCAGGTGATACTGAGGGTGCTTGTCTGTGGATCACTTGTTGCAAAGGAAAGATCCCGGGCATTGGCTGGCAGACTGACGTACGTGCTCCAGCCAGACCCAGCCCATCACCCGTTTCTGCAGATAGTTTCATTGGAACACAGCCACGCCACTCCTGTACACATTACCTGTGTCGGCTTTTATACTATGACAGAATCACCGACTTGTGACAGAGGCCATATGGCTCACAAACATTTCCTGTCTGGCCCTTTGCAGGAAAAAGTTTCCCACCCCGGATCCAGAGCTCCTAAGCCCTCCCAGATGATCCAGTGAAACAGAACTCATCATCTCATGGAACACTCCGTGCCATGTTCGCACCGATCTTTGGGAAAGTTTTTCCTTGCTTCCTTGTGACTTGGTTCTAATTCTATTAACAGGAGTCTTTTCTTCTTTGACACACAAATGCTCTGTTTGCCATCTTCTTTTTTCCAAGTCTCTCTTCCTGTTAGGTCCTTTCCAGAATGTCACCCAGCATGAAGCCTGCTGCCTTGGCTGTCTTCCTTTGAGTGCAGAATAGAATGACACGCCACCTTTCTCCTCTCTCCTTTATAAACTGCTGATGTAATGCATCAGTCTTTCTGGGGAGCCTTCACTCATTGGGCTTTGTGTAATTGAAGTTACCTTTAAGTGCGTTAACTACTGCCCAAGCGACAGGCATCCGGGAGCAAACATAATTTGTGAACCTTATATGTTTCCTCCCCTATAGACTTTGTTCTTGATTAACGTGACTCCTGCTGACTGATCCTGAAGTGGGTCACATCCCACTTCACACACTTGGGGTGTCACATCCTGCATGGTTTGCTTGTCTTTTCCTGCACGTTCTGCTTGGATCCTAACCATGCTCTTGGCTTCTTTGACCATCTCTATGCTGCAGAATCTGAAATTGGAAAGAAATGGTCAGATTTTCTTTTATTTTTAGTTATCTACTACGTCTCCACCAGGCCACTCTTGACTGTGGTGTCTCATGTTCAGACTTTCTCATCTCAGCTCTGTCTCCCACGTCACTCCTCTCTGCTCTGAGTCTGTTCCTCCTTATTTCTTTATTTCAACTGATGGCACTACCACCCATGCCCTCACCTAAGCTGGAAACACGGGATTAATAGCCCTATTTTTTCCCCTTTTCCATCCATCGCTTACAGTTGGGCCCCAGAAGATATGTTTTTTCCTCTGTGTATTGAGTTGGCCAAAAAGTTCATTCAGATTTTTCCATAAGATGTTACAGAAAAACCCGAACTTTCCGGCCGACCCAACAGCTCTCAGATCCGTCTTCTCTGCTGCTGCTGCCCTGTTAGTGCTTATCACTGCCCCTCTCTGCTGCAGTAACCTCCTGCCTGCTGTCTCCTCTCCAGTGTCTTCTTTTCTTCATGGCTGTAATAATCTTTCTAAGATAAATTTCCATCATGCCCTCCACCAGTGGCTTCCCCATACTGTGGGAACTTCATAATTTAGTTCATGCTTCCCGTTCGTGTGGATTTCCTAGAACTGCTCTGACAAGTGACCACATACTCAGTAACTTTAAACAACCACGATTTCCTCTCTCCTGGATTTGGAAATCAGGATGTCAGCAGAGTTGATTCCTGCTTTGGGGCTCAGAGGGAGGGTCTGTTGGTGTCTTGCTGCTGGTTTCTGGTCATGCCTGGCGGTCTTGGTGGTCCTTGTCTTGTAGGTGCATCATTCTAGTTTCTGCCTCCGTCTTCACATACCTTCTCCCCTGTGTGTCTCTGTGCCTTCTTATGGCCCTGCTTAGAAGAATACCAGTCACTGGATTAGAGCCCTCCTTAAGGTAGTTAGCTTGCTCCTTGGAAGAAAAGCTGTGACAAACCTAGACAACATATTAAAAAGCAGAGACATTACTTTGCCTACAAAGATCCATCTAGTTAAAGCTATGGTTTTTCCAGTAGTCATGTGTGAATTTGAGAGTTGGACCATGAAAAAGGCTGAGCGCCAAAAAATTGATGCTTTAGAACAGTGGCCTTAGAGAAGACTCTTGAGAGTCCCTTGGACTGCAGGATCAAACCAGTCAATGCTAAAGGAAATCAGTCCTGAAATGTTCATTGGAAGGACTGATGCTGAAACTGAAGCTCCAATACTTTGGCCACCTGATCTGAAGAGTCAGCTCATTGGAAAACACCCTAATGCTGGGAAAGATTGAAGGCAGGAGGAAAAGGGGACGAGAGGATGAGATGATTGGATGACATCACAGACTCAATGGACATGAGTTTGAGTAAGCTCCGGGAGATGGTGAAGGACAGGGAAGCCTGGCGTGCTGCAGCCCATGGGGTCACAAAGAGTCAGGCATGACTGAGCGACAGAACAGCAGCAGCAACAACTTAAGTTAATATGACAGGCTTCCCAGGCGGCTCAGTGGTCAAGAATCCACTTGCCAGTGTGAGAAATGCAGGAGATGTGGGTTTGATTCCTGGGTCGGGAAGATCCCCTGGAGAAGGAAATGGCAACCCACTCCAGTATTCTTGCCTGGTAAATCCCATGGACAGAGGAGCCTGGTGGGCTGCAGTCCATGGGGTCACAAAGAGTCAGACACAACTGAGCATGCAATGCTAAGTTAGTATTACCTCGTCTTCAGTAGTTACATCTGCAAAAGCTCTGAATCATACAATCACGACTTTGAAAGATGCTGAGACCTCAGAACTAACTGGGAGTAGATAGAGGTTAGGAACAAAGCCGTCCCCCTCCAGCAGATGCACTTGAAAGCCTGGTAGTTTTTCCATTTTCCTTATTTGGACAAAAGGATTTTAAAGAATATAATTTCTTGGCCTTTTTTTAAAATTCCTATTTCAGTGGAATTAATTTTAAAACCATCTTGCTGCAGTTTCATTGAAAATCACTTTTTTCTTTCTGATGGAAAAGGTAAAGAGAGGTTTAACTATGAAGAAAAACTAAGAAATGGGATATTCCTCTACATTCCGCTACAGGTGATCAAAGTACAAGGATATTTATTTTTCTTATTTTTTATTTTTATTTATTTATTTATTTTTTTAGTACAAGGATATTTAGAAGAAAACAAACACTCGATGTGTAATACCTTTAAACATTCATTTTTCTAATTGCAGTGAGTGGTGAACTATTCATCGGTGCTAATTATTGCATGGTTTTGGCATGTTAGAAAAATTGTTACAGGCTGTAAATAGTTACTTTTCAATTCAAAAGAATGCTTGGAGGTAAAATACTACTATTCAAATAGCTTTGAAACAAAAGTGACTTAAACACATATTCCATAGCCCCAAGTTAGAAAGTGTTCCCTCCGTGGTTGTCAAAGGAAATCCCTGTTTCTTCTGGTTATGGAAGCAACACAAACTCATTTTTATACTAATGGGCACCCCTCAGGGTGACTAGGATTAAAGGAACACTGCATCTCACTGTAGCCAACTATAAATCATGTGGCCAAAATGCAGCTAATCACAGCCTCTTGTGTGTTTCATTGTGTAGCAGCTGTTTGTAAATTGGGTTAGTAATTTTGAGGATGCCATCCCATGCCAGAACCCCCAAGACTGTGTGGAGTTTCTGAGCCATTTCTGCTATTTCTCTTGCCCCTGGGGCAGGGCTTCCTAATGTGGGCTCCATGATAACGTCAGGAAGTCTACGAACTGGGATAAGAAAACATAGGGCAGCCTTATTTTCTATCTACTTCCAACTAAAAGTTTATAAACCATGTCTGTAAGTAGTCAAAAATCTATAGTGGTGTCGGTACCACCTGTCGCTGTCACCCATAGAAATCTCAGCTGTCTTGAGGTACTTTTTGCTCTTCATCACTTCCAAGTTACTGTGTTGTTGGACCATCTGTTAGATCCCATCATATGTGCTAATAAAGAAGCATATACAAATTTGTCTTTTAATGTTGTGATAGCTGTGTATCAGTGTCAGCCATTTCCTTTGTGAATTGTGTTATTTTAAGCATTTAAAAATGCTGTTCTTCATGAAAAACAAGGCAAACTGAGGAATTGTCATAGAACCAAGGTTTCTAGGGAGACGTGACAGCAAAATGCAGTGGATACCCTAGATCTTGAAACAAAAAGAAGGCATTAATGGGAACACTGGAGAAATCCAAATCAAAGCCTGAAATGTAGTTAATGGTAATATATCAACAACGGTTTCTTCCTCTTAACAAGGGTACTATGGAGATGTCCAGTGTCAGCAGTGGGGCAAACTGAATGAGGGTCATTTGAGAACACTCTGGACCATCTTTGCAACTTTTCTGTACATCTGTTAATAATCTATAGTGGCTTCCCAGGTTTCCCCAGTGGTGCTAGTGGTAAAGAGCCCACCTGCCGATACAGGAGACGTAAGAGATGCGTGTTCGATCCCTGGGTGGGGAAGATCCCCTGGAGGAGGGCATGCAAACCCACTGCAGTATTCTTGTCTGGAAAATTCCATGGACAGAGGTGCCTGGCGGGCTACACTCCATAGGACCAGAAAGAGCTGGACACAACTGAGCGACTAAGCATACACACAAGTCTGTATTGAGTCACACTCTGACTTGGTCTGCTGCCGGCTTCCAGACATGTCGGGGTCAGGGTTTTGTGTCAACTCAAGGCCTTCGTAGCCTCTTTCTGTTACAGCTCTGAGGAGCTGTGGAGAGAGACCAGTCCAAAGGGAGGGAGAAGTTTTCCAGAGAAGTGAAATAATCTGCAATGTATTATGGTGGAAGAGGCACGAATCTGGGGTCAGAAAGGTCCAGCTTTGTATCCCGCCTCTGTCACCAGCTTTGTGCTCCAGGGCCAGCAATTGCCCTGGGCATCCTCTTCGTCTTTGCAAAATGAGGCCATCAGTAATGGTTTGCCGGGGTCATTGTGAGGATTGGCATTAATGTGGCCACTCTGTAGCCCTTCTGTTGGTTCTGGTTGGTGTGTTTTAGTGCCTGTGACATGCCAGGCACCACGTGAAGCATTTTTCGTAAGGTATCTAATTTAATCTTCATAACACCTGTGTCACACGACCATTTTATAGATAGGGAAACTGAGGTCAGAGGCTCAGCAACCTTGATGCCGAGGCCACTGCCTGAGCTTGACTTCACATCTGTGCTGGCTGCAGCTCCCTCTGTCTTTGAGGCTGAGCCTTCCCTCCCTTCCCCAGGGCACTTGGTTACGGGATGCTCTTCCCTCTGACTTCTGAAGCCTCTCTCGTTGGTTTTGCGCACCATTCAGATTGGGATGCTCCCCCGTGACTGTTGTCCATTATGGTTGGCTTCTCTAGACTTGAGATTACCTGGCTGTAAAGTGAGGATGTTGTGTGGTCCTCATGGTCTGTCCCTCTACGGAAGGTCCGTTCTGCACTTTGTGGATTTTACCTCTTATTTCCACTGGTTCATGGGATGTTTACTGAGTCACTGAAACTAACATTCTTCTAATTTGTTTTGAGCAAAGTTGTGCATTTCTGTGTCATTCTCCCAGATTCCAGAGAGGGAGAAAAACAGAGTTCCAAAAGCCTTAGTGACCTCCTAAAATCATAGCGATTAAAAAAAGAAAACAAGAACCCGGAGGCCACTGTGACATTAACATCTTCCTTAATTGTGAATTTGCTGAGGAATTATTTTAAAAGACCAGGGAATAATTTTATTTTTTTGTTTCTTTCTTTGATTAGAGTGGAGATATCATGTGTCATGATGTACTTGCCAATTATTTCAAATTAGAGTCTAGCAAAGTTGGGGAGTTACTAGTGTCAAGTATTACCTGGGCAGGTGAATTTAGCCATAAGATGTAGCTACTGGGTAAGGAGCCTGATTTTCACAAGCGATGTGGGGATGCACTTTAGTGTCAAAATGAGAAAACTGCTCACATTGCTTGGCACGGTTACTTCAATGGGGACTGGGGTGGGGGGTGGTTCTGGTGATTGCATGATCTGCTCCTCTGTTTTTCAGTTTTTCCCCTACATCCTGCTGCTGGTGGCCATCCTGCTATACCTGCCCTCCCTGTTTTGGCGTTTCGCAGCTGCTCCTCATGTTTGCTCGGATTTGAAGTTTATCATGGAAGAACTCGACAAAGTTTACAACCGTGGAATTAAAGCCGCAAAGAGCATGCATGACCTTGATTTGAGAGATGGTGTCTGTCCAGCGCCAAAAGTTAATGAGAACACGGGGCAAAGGTAACTCAGCTCCCAGCCCATTGGGATTTGGGAGTACGAGTTTGCTGCCCTTCTCCTGTCCATCTGGGCTTCGGGTTCTCAATACCAGTACATGGGGGACTGCCATCTGCCTTGTGACACCCGGGGGGAGCCAGGAAGGCCCACCCTCCCCAGATCTCACTCCACCTGTCTGCCCCAGCAGCGGTCCTCACCTCAAGTCCTTCCTTTGTGGAGTGAAGTGTCACTCTCTCATATTCTCAAGTGCAGGGCGAGTTGCTTTGACCTTCCCCTTCATGGAGAAACACAGGATTATGAGGCTCCTGGGCACCGAGAATGGACGTGAGGGAACTAGGGAACAAGTTCCTTGCTTTTTTGACATTCTTCCTTTGGTTTTTGTTATTGACAATAGCAATAATAGCATTCAGTTCAATTCAGTTCAGTCACTCAGTCGTGTCCGACTCTTTGCGACCCCATGAATCGCAGCACGCCAGGCCTCCCTGTGCATCACCAACCCCCGGAGTTTACTCAGACTCATGTCCATCGAGTCAGTGATGCCATCCAGCCATCTCATCCTCTGTCGTCCCCTTCTCCTCCTGCCCCCAATCCCTCCCAGCATCAGGGTCTTTTCCAATGAGTCAGCTCTTCGCATGAGGTGGCCAGAGTATTGGAGTTTCAGCTTCAGCATCAGTCCTTCCAATGAACACCCAGGACTGATCTCCACATTAGTAGGTCTCATTTTGGGCTTCCCAGGTGGCACTAGTTAGTGGTAAAGAATCTGCCTGTCAGTACAGGAGATCCAAGAGACGTGGGTTCAATCCCTGGTTTAGAAAGATCCCCTGGAGTAGAAAATGGCACCCCACTCCAGTATTCTTGCCTGGAGAATTCCACGGGCAGAAGTGTCTGGCAGATTATGTTCCATGGGACTGCAAAGAGTTGGACACAACTGAGCACACAGCTCTCATTTTAAAAAGTTCTTAATATAACTCAGACACTTGAGTTTTCCAAAGTGCGTTATCACATTATCTCATTTAATATTCAAAACATCATTACAGATAACTGCATTTATTTATCCCCCTCACAGCTGTTGTCCCATGCCCCGCCCCACCCCAGTTGAAAACTCTGTCCTGTAGCTTTAAGTGGAAGACTAAACCCACACCCTCTCAGCTGTCTGCCTCCCACTGCTGGCCTACAGGAGGCAGATGTGTTCTAGTTAGGCTGGAAAAATTGTCTTTTTTCTACACATTTGAATGGAAAATTATAGTTTAAAAAAAGCAGTAAAATAAGAACAATCAAATTTATGTAACAGATATTTACCATTCACTAGGATGCCAGGAGTTGTTCTAACAATTTACAAGTAGCACATTTAATGAATTAGACCTTCCTTAAAATATTAAGTTGGGGGGAGAAGGGTTTTATTATTACTTTTCCTTCTTTTTTTTTTAAAAAAGAAAACAACTAATTTTATTCCCTGAGTACTCTAGTGAAGTTACAGATAGAGAAGTATGGAAGGGAAGGTGATGGAAATTTTCCATGTGGTACCATTGAATGTGTTTCTATTTGATGGTCTTGGTGAGGATTTAAATTATTTTTATTTGTTTCTTTTTAGTTCACAGGAAAGCCACTTCAGGTACCCAATTGTGGAACAGTACTTAAGGACAAAGAAAGCCTCCAGACATTTAATCGTCAAGTACATGAGCTGCCGGGTGCTGTCACTCAGCACGATACTGTTAGCCAGCATCTACCTGGGCTATTACCTGAGCCTCTCCTCTCTCTCGGATGAGTTCGTCTGCAGCATCAAATCCGGCATCCTGAAAAATGACAGCGCTGTCCCCGATAAGTTCCAGTGCAAGCTCATTGCTGTTGGTATCTTCCGGCTGCTCAGTTTCATCAACCTCGTGGTGTATGTCCTGCTGGTTCCGGTGGTGGTCTACTCCCTGTTTGTTCCCTTCCAGCAGAAGACAGATGTTCTCAAAGTGTATGAAATCCTGCCCACGTTCGATGTTCTGCATTTGAAGTTGGAAGGGTACAATGACTTGAGCCTCTATGTTCTTTTCTTGGAGGAGAATATCAGTGAACTCAAGTCGTACAAATGTCTTAAGGTCCTGGAGAATATTAAAAGCAGTTGTCAGGACATTGACCCCATGCTGCTCCTGACCAACCTCGGCATGATCAAAATGGACATGGTTGACGGCAAAAGTCCCGAGCCTGTGGAGATGACGGCGGAGGAGCTGGGGGACCAGACGACAGAGCTGCAAGGTAGGCCTGGCTCTCGGGGAGCCCACGGAGCCCTCTGTGCCTCCGATGACTGACTGACAGTGTCTGCCCCGCCCACTGGTGTTAGCCTGTTTCTCCGGTGTGATTAGCGGAAAGCCCTCAGTGCAGGGGGAGAGGGGGTTGTTGGTGCTGCCTCAGGTTTCCAGGGGACCACCTGTTGCTCTTCCTTCTCATTCTCTTCTGTCTCATTCTCCACCTCTTGCTCAAGCATTCCTCTCCGATGTCACTCTTGCTCATTTTTGTTTTGTTTTACTGGCTTATCTCCCTGTCCCTCTGATCATCTTGTTGGTCATTCTCTGTCTCTTACAAAAGGGACTGGGAGTTTATTGAGTTACTTGTCTCCCTGACCCACCTTCAGCTGCTCTGCAGTGAAGCTAAGATTAAGTGGATAAGGCAGAAACCAACAGCTAGATTGATAGCAGAGGAAAAGTTAGTGCTGATGGAACCTGCCATGGGATTTCCATCATAAATGCTTGTTTTCTGTTCTGGCAGATTTGAGTGTACACAGTGAAACAAAAATAAATAATAAAGAGAAGAATGCCCGACAGAGACTTCTGGACACTTCTTGCTGATGATTTTTGTCCTGTGAACTTCCAGTGACTTTGACCTGGGATTCGTTTTGGCTACAGCACCTCTGGCAGGCGCCCAGCTGATTGGCAGTAAATGGTTCTCAGCAGAGGTTCTGAGCGTGTCTTACTGAATCTCTGGTGGAAACGATGGTCAACAAACATTGTGGAGGGTGGTTCATGAACTTCGTACGAGACAACGTGGAAACAACTAAGCCTCGGCAAGTGTCTACGCGAAAAGTGGTAAGGCTAGTTCCAGGAAGAGGAGTAGTGCTTTAGTGCCACAAACAAAATGCCTTTCTGTGCAGATGGTGCAAAGAACCTCTGAACTACAGAGAGCAAGGACTTGGGGAGCTTTTTGTTTTGTTTTATGGGATGATAATGTCAGGGTATAATTTAATATGAATCTCATCTATGTCCCAATGACGGTTGGAGGATAAAACATTCCCTGACTGACTCTGGACCCATGGGGGTCTCTTCCTGGTGGTGCCCTACACTGGGAGAACCGCTGGCTTCTGTTCTCATAACCAGGCTCTGGGCCCTGCCACCTGTCACCCGTGGCCAACTGAGACCCTCTACCCACCATGTGATGCCCTGCGCTGCAAAGGGCAGTGGACCCAAGTGCTGCTCTGGCTGAGAACTTTGTTAATAAGGTAGAGTCGAAAGGATGTTTAATTCTTGACTTCCATACAGGAAGGAATGCTTGTAAATGAACCCAGTGGGGAAAGCAAGCATACAGAACAAGTTAAAGTGGCTACTTTAGAAGAGGTTGTCTGCAGGGCATTCCTCTGTTATCAAAAAGCATTTGAGACAGGATGTTACTGAGGCAAATTCACAGAACACAGAAGGCTTAAAGTGAGGGACATTTTTTGCCTATTATGATCAGAATGTATAAATGACATTTGCCATATGCACATTAACATGCGCTCAGAGCCAGAACAATTTTGCAGTTTATTTATATTTAAAAACATCTTTGAAAAATTCATTTAATTTTAGAATTGTATGATATCAGAATTGAGGCCATTTGGGAAGAACATTCTAGCATTAATGTGGAATTATAGAATAAATGTTACAAATAGGTATATTGTGTATCAACCAAACATTATTTCGTAAACATTCAAGGCTGACTGGGAATATCAGAAACCTTTTCCCAATTCCAGTCATGTAAATAGATCCCAACTATGTTTACATTTTATACAAAATTCTTAAAAAGGACATCTGTGGACCTTCCTGTTTTTATTCTTGGAAAGTTAAAATTAGTACATTGCTACTGAATAATCCTCAGGAGCCTCAAAGTTTATGTGTGGCTCTTAGGGGCAGTTGTTTACCTGATCTAATTACATAAGCTGCTCTCTGCCTTTCAGAATATTCGCAGAAGTGGATTTTATTTGTGCTTCTGCGATGGTTTCTGAGATGGAAAGCTAATAATAAATATCCAGAATTCAATCAGTGTTTTAAATTATTCTTACTGCATAATATTTATTACCCTTGAATTATAGTGTGACTTAGAAATGTCGGTAATCTAAATCATCGATTTTGCTACTTTTTTATATCACTGTATCAGATGTTGTATTATAGTTCTCTCCACCTGTTTCTTTGTGTAATTTGAAAATTTTCTGAAATATAGTTTTCTATAACTTGATTTTTTTCCCCAAAGTTTCAGATTCTTTATAGACTGCCCTAATTTATAGTTTGAAGTGGATATGTTATTTTAGGAAATCAGGAACTCTCTCAGCCCTGTGACATGTAATTCTTTAATTAGAGCCCTAACATCTGTGCACCCTCCTATCCCTACTCTCTGAGTTCCAGTAGCATCTGTGATGTCCCAGAGGTCAGCTAGTGACTGGCTGCGTGGATGTGAATAAGGCCGGTGCCCACCTTGGAGGAATTCAGAGACTAGTAAAAGGCAGTGAAGACAGAGGCAGGTACCAAGAGGAAGAGTAATAACCACAATGAAGGTCCTTCCAGAGAACTCCCAGCAAATGCTGTGTTCTTGGGGAACACAATACTATTTTTCTCTTTCCCATCATTTCTAGCTAATAGTTTTGAGAGTCTAGTTATTGTTTTTCCTGGAAGTTCTTTAGCCACGTATCCCCCAAGCTGAAGCTTGAACAAAACAGTAACACAGACAGTGATTCTGAACAGAAAGAGCTCCAATCGCTCTTTGTACCTTACCTTGCAGGACATGGGGAACACAAGCCTGGAGGTACATGATACTGTCCATGAACAATCACGGCAATAAGAGGCTAATGGGGACGTCTGGCCATACATTTTGACTTGAGGAAAAGCGTTATTAGGAAAGTTAACTTCTCCATCCACTGCTGGCTTTAGGTGAGGACTACCTTTGAGCAGATTCCCAAGGATGAGGAATCAATCATTGCTTTACAAAAGGGGGCAAACAGATCCTAAATGACCACTGCATGTATCAGCTAACTTTGTTTTCGGCCAGTGTCTTCCTAATAAACCATCACATGTCCTCTCACCCAGGCTTCTAGCGCCAGTGTTGGGTCTGCGGTCTGACCAACCATTCTCAGAGCAGTGTCCGGCTCCTCTAATTTCACCAAATAATGGGCAGACACTCTCTTAAGACAGAGGCTCTTAAACTTTTAGGAGGTTACAAACCCTCTTGTAAATATATTTTCTAAAGCTAGGGACCCTCTCCTCAGACACACATGCAATGCTAAATACCCTTGGGGTCTTCGTGGTCCATACCCCCCAGGTTAAGAAGCTGGCTCTAATGGCTGGGGACCAAGCCACGTGGTAGGGAGATTCCCGTAGCCCTTGTGGAAAGTCGCTGCTCCCAGCAGTAAGTCAGGTGCTCATTTACTGATTAGTGTTTACACACTTAGAATGAGCTGTCCCCTTGAGTAAATGACAATGTTTCCTCAAGTCAGACTGAAAGAGTCCGTTAAGAGAGCGGGGGGTGGGCAGTAGCCCAGCCTGATCAGGGGTCTGCGTGGACCGCGTCCTCAGCCTCCAGATCACGGCATCGTCCCCTGCAGCCAGCCTCGCTGGGCTGGGGGAGGGTGGGCATACCCCTGACATGCACGATGCTTTGTCCTACTTCGTGAGCGTCCTGGGAGAAATGGAGAAATGTCCCACATTGTATGGCAGGTCCTGTGGGGTGTTTGTGTTTCTTTTGTGGAGGCTTCCTGTTCTGGGCACCCTCTCCTTTGCAAGGATGAGCTAAGCTGGGACGGCGGCAGGGCACTGCATGCACTGACCCTGTGAGAACTGTTCAACGCTTAGAGCTAGATTGTTGCACAGCTTTTAAAATGCATGCGTGTTGGTTTCTTTTGCTTATTTCGTTTTAAACCCATTGCCATATCACAAGTTCCTGAACAGTGACTGGCATGGACTAGGCATTCTGTAAATACTTGAACAAAAGAACACACCATTATAATAAATCCTAGTTTTTGGACAACTGTAATTTGATTTTAAAAGGCAAATGGTCCTCTGCAAGTCAGGGGAGGGGAGGCTTATTTAGCCTCTTGCTGGAGAAAGGATCCGTTCTGCAAATGGATAGATTTCTGCATGTAAGTAGTGACAGTTCTTAACTTTTATTTTGGAGTGAATTGTGATCCTTTCCATGTTTAATACAAGTTTTCAGTGTTGCCTCCCAGTGATTAGGGCAATTGAAGTTATAAAGGTCTCTGTAATTTCCCAGAATAATTTGAAAAGGGATGTTGACTGAAATGTGCAATTCTGAGTAATTTCATCTGAGGGTACTAGGATGAAATGGCTCCTCCTGGGCAGTCATTGGCATTTTTGTCCTGTTTTTCACAAGTTAAGTAAAACCTTTGAGAAAGTTTGGCAAAGATGACATTTGTGTCATTTATGGAATGTAATACACGCTCATCCGTGATTGGTTTGTCCTGCCTTCTTTAGATGAAATGTATTGTGTTTGGGGATTCTCTTTTTTGCTGTAAGAATACTTGTCTCTTAATGCACGTGATTTGATCAGTCATTGTTCCTAAAAGTTGTAAAAGTTTCTCTTGCCTTGAATGCTTTCTCTGTGCCTCATCAGAAGAGGAAAAAAGAATTCTGCAATGTCCCAAGAGTTTTCTACAAAAACTGAAGCCATCAGCTCCTCTTTAACAAGTTGGCTTTTTTTAGCACGGTAATGACAACTTAACGGTATTCCATAAAGTGGTGCTCTAGGCATAATTTACATTCTTTTTAATGACTACATTTTTTCAAACCTTTTAAAGAAAAATATATATATTTTTTCTTTCTGTTTCATTTGGAAGAATGATTTGGTTTCTATTCCACAGAGATTGAAGGATTGGAACAAATTACAGTCTTAGAAAATGACTGTTAAAAACCAAGAGCCTTGACCATTCTATTTCATATTTCCACATAAGTCACCTGTCCACGCCTTGCCTTCTGACCATGCTGATATTTAAGGGGAGTTGAAAGGCTGAACACCAAGGTTACTGTGTCTATACATAAAAGTGAAGTGGTGTTTTTGTTCTGCACTGTTGTGTCTACCTTAAATAAAACTTCTTTTCTAATGAAAAATGTGCCTTAACGTTTCTTGTCTTCGCTTCAGGGAAGATGTGGCAGAAGATGAGTCCCGAAATGTCTTGAGGCCTGTACCTCTGCTGGATACCTGAGATTCAGTAGGCTTCATGACACACACGAAAATCCAGCTAGCTGACAGTAGCTAAAGGAAAAAATTCCTTGATTAAGGGCCCACAGATTCTGGAATTTCTAAAGCAGAGATCACATGCTTTCTGATAGGGAATTGTTTGCCTTTGCATAGAGAGGAAGGAACAGAGGCTTTGTGCTGCCAAACATGGGTCTGCCTGCCTCCCTGTCTCAAGAAGGGGACTGTGTTGTACAATGGTCAATTAATACAATTGACTGTTGTGGGTAATAAATCAGCTGCCTAAAATCTTAATACAGTGCCTGCCCCATGGTGAGTCTGTAAGTACTAGCTGTAACTGTCATCAGCTCCTCCCCCGCCCCACTGTTCCCTAAGGGGGCACCCCCAGGGAGCTTAGAGGTTGTGTTAGTCTGTTGTTCCATAACATTTTACTACAACCATCGCAGCTTAAAGCAACACATATTATTATCTGGCAGTTTTCTGGGTTAGGCGTCTGAATATGGCTGAGCTGGGTCCCCTGCTCAGGGTCTGACAAGGCTGCAGTCAAGGTGTGGATTGCACCTGTGCTCTAATCTGGAGGCTCTACTGCGGAAGGGACTGCTTCCAAGCCCCCTCACCCCGAGTTGTTGACAGATTTCATATCCTTGGGATTGTATGACTGCCTTTTCGTTGACTGGAGGCTGCTCACAGGTCCTGGCGTGTGGGTTTCTCGAGTGTGACTGCTTACAACTCACAGGTCCTGGCGTGTGGGTTTCTCGAGTGTGACTGCTTACAACTCACAGGTCCTGGCGTGCGGGTTTCTCGAGTGTGACTGCTTACAACTCACAGGTCCTGGCGTGCGGGTTTCTCGAGTGTGACTGCTTACAACTCACAGGTCCTGGCGTGCGGGTTTCTCGAGTGTGACTGCTTACAACTCACAGGTCCTGGCGTGCGGGTTTCTCGAGTGTGACTGCTTACAACTCACAGGTCCTGGCGTGCGGGTTTCTCGAGTGTGACTGCTTACAACTCACAGGTCCTGGCGTGCGGGTTTCTCGAGTGTGACTGCTTACAACTCACAGGTCCTGGCGTGTGGGTTTCTCGAGTGTGACTGCTTACAACTCACAGGTCCTGGCGTGTGGGTTTCTCGAGTGTGACTGCTTACAACTCACAGGTCCTGGCGTGTGGGTTTCTCGAGTGTGACTGCTTACAACTCACAGGTCCTGGCGTGTGGGTTTCTCGAGTGTGACTGCTTACAACTCACAGGTCCTGGCGTGTGGGTTTCTCGAGTGTGACTGCTTACAACTCACAGGTCCTGGCGTGTGGGTTTCTCGAGTGTGACTGCTTACAACTCACAGGTCCTGGCGTGTGGGTTTCTCGAGTGTGACTGCTTACAACTCACAGGTCCTGGCGTGTGGGTTTCTCGAGTGTGACTGCTTACAACTCACAGGTCCTGGCGTGTGGGTTTCTCGAGTGTGACTGCTTACAACTCACAGGTCCTGGCGTGTGGGTTTCTCGAGTGTGACTGCTTACAACTCACAGGTCCTGGCGTGTGGGTTTCTCGAGTGTGACTGCTTACAACTCACAGGTCCTGGCGTGCGGGTTTCTCGACTGTGACTGCTTACAACTCACAGGTCCTGGCGTGCGGGTTTCTCGACTGTGACTGCTTACAACTCACAGGTCCTGGCGTGCGGGTTTCTCGACTGTGACTGCTTACAACTCACAGGTCCTGGCGTGCGGGTTTCTCGACTGTGACTGCTTACAACTCACAGGTCCTGGCGTGCGGGTTTCTCGACTGTGACTGCTTACAACTCACAGGTCCTGGCGTGCGGGTTTCTCGACTGTGACTGCTTACAACTCACAGGTCCTGGCGTGCGGGTTTCTCGACTGTGACTGCTTACAACTCACAGGTCCTGGCGTGCGGGTTTCTCGACTGTGACTGCTTACAACTCACAGGTCCTGGCGTGCGGGTTTCTCGACTGTGACTGCTTACAACTCACAGGTCCTGGCGTGCGGGTTTCTCGACTGTGACTGCTTACAACTCACAGGTCCTGGCGTGCGGGTTTCTCGACTGTGACTGCTTACAACTCACAGGTCCTGGCGTGCGGGTTTCTCGACTGTGACTGCTTACAACTCACAGGTCCTGGCGTGCGGGTTTCTCGACTGTGACTGCTTACAACTCACAGGTCCTGGCGTGCGGGTTTCTCGACTGTGACTGCTTACAACTCACAGGTCCTGGCGTGCGGGTTTCTCGAGTGTGACTGCTTACAACTCACAGGTCCTGGCGTGCGGGTTTCTCGAGTGTGACTGCTTACAACTCACAGGTCCTGGCGTGCGGGTTTCTCGAGTGTGACTGCTTACAACTCACAGGTCCTGGCGTGCGGGTTTCTCGAGTGTGACTGCTTACAACTCACAGGTCCTGGCGTGCGGGTTTCTCGAGTGTGACTGCTTACAACTCACAGGTCCTGGCGTGCGGGTTTCTCGAGTGTGACTGCTTACAACTCACAGGTCCTGGCGTGCGGGTTTCTCGAGTGTGACTGCTTACAACTCACAGGTCCTGGCGTGCGGGTTTCTCGAGTGTGACTGCTTACAACTCACAGGTCCTGGCGTGCGGGTTTCTCGAGTGTGACTGCTTACAACTCACAGGTCCTGGCGTGCGGGTTTCTCGAGTGTGACTGCTTACAACTCACAGGTCCTGGCGTGCGGGTTTCTCGAGTGTGACTGCTTACAACTCACAGGTCCTGGCGTGCGGGTTTCTCGAGTGTGACTGCTTACAACTCACAGGTCCTGGCGTGCGGGTTTCTCGAGTGTGACTGCTTACAACTCACAGGTCCTGGCGTGCGGGTTTCTCGAGTGTGACTGCTTACAACTCACAGGTCCTGGCGTGCGGGTTTCTCGAGTGTGACTGCTTACAACTCACAGGTCCTGGCGTGCGGGTTTCTCGAGTGTGACTGCTTACAACTCACAGGTCCTGGCGTGCGGGTTTCTCGAGTGTGACTGCTTACAACTCACAGGTCCTGGCGTGCGGGTTTCTCGAGTGTGACTGCTTACAACTCACAGGTCCTGGCGTGCGGGTTTCTCGAGTGTGACTGCTTACAACTCACAGGTCCTGGCGTGCGGGTTTCTCGAGTGTGACTGCTTACAACTCACAGGTCCTGGCGTGCGGGTTTCTCGAGTGTGACTGCTTACAACTCACAGGTCCTGGCGTGCGGGTTTCTCGAGTGTGACTGCTTACAACTCACAGGTCCTGGCGTGCGGGTTTCTCGAGTGTGACTGCTTACAACTCACAGGTCCTGGCGTGCGGGTTTCTCGAGTGTGACTGCTTACAACTCACAGGTCCTGGCGTGCGGGTTTCTCGAGTGTGACTGCTTACAACTCACAGGTCCTGGCGTGCGGGTTTCTCGAGTGTGACTGCTTACAACTCACAGGTCCTGGCGTGCGGGTTTCTCGAGTGTGACTGCTTACAACTCACAGGTCCTGGCGTGCGGGTTTCTCGAGTGTGACTGCTTACAACTCACACGTCCTGGCGTGCGGGTTTCTCGAGTGTGACTGCTTACAACTCACAGGTCCTGGCGTGCGGGTTTCTCGAGTGTGACTGCTTACAACTCACAGGTCCTGGCGTGCGGGTTTCTCGAGTGTGACTGCTTACAACTCACACGTCCTGGCGTGCGGGTTTCTCGAGTGTGACTGCTTACAACTCACAGGTCCTGGCGTGCGGGTTTCTCGAGTGTGACTGCTTACAACTCACACGTCCTGGCGTGCGGGTTTCTCGAGTGTGACTGCTTACAACTCACAGGTCCTGGCGTGCGGGTTTCTCGAGTGTGACTGCTTACAACTCACAGGTCCTGGCGTGCGGGTTTCTCGAGTGTGACTGCTTACAACTCACAGGTCCTGGCGTGCGGGTTTCTCGA